>NC_142929.1:161399074-161476574 GCF_046866305.1 Octopus bimaculoides | reverse complement strand
GCAATATAATGATGTATGGCAACATTTGAAAGGGTGAAGCCAGAAAAATTAAACAAATGCTAAACACACAAAAAGCCACGAAATTTTTAAAAACTCTGTTAACATCTTGTGGAGGTAAAGCTCATATACACTGTCATATATATATATATATATATATATATATATATATATATATATATATATCACATACACACACACATCGTCACGTGCATATTTATGCAAAATTGTGTGTTTGTGTGTCTATGATATGTATGTGTGTATATATGTTTTGTTGTTTGTTAATAGACGTAACAGGAAACAGTTGATTTAAAAAAGATGGGCAATAGATATCACACAAAAGAAACGTAAAGATAATGTTATTTTTATTTATAGAAATAACAAACAAGACAACAGACGTTTGCCTCAAACTTCGTAATAATATTGTTACTATTTAGAAAATTATACTAAGGAAAAAAAAACAGATAAACATTCATACGCGTATATTTATCTGTAGACTGGGTTATTATTCCAATTCAACAGTATTATAGATCCATTAATACCAGTTTTAAAAATCGGTTTCGCATGGAGTATTTCATTACAGGGTGACTATTTAATAGAGGAATAGGGGCCGAAACCGGACGTGGTTCCTCCTGATGATGTCTTGAGCTAACTGGATCCTAATCCACCAAGGGAAGGTATGTCAGAAGAAAGTAATTCAACAACGCGTGATGAACCGTAAGACGTGTGGCCAGAACCTCCTGGAAAATAACCATAGCGAGGGACATTCCACAGTTGAATTAGAACAGTCACAAACAGTGAAAGAAGACATGCACCCAACACCAGAGCTGAAGACACCTCCGAAAGGAGGGGCCCCGCCACGTCAAAACGGTAGAGGAGTAGGGGCCGAAACTGGACGTGGTTCCTCCTGATGATGTTTTGAGCTAACTGGATCCTATAAAGGAGCTGTTGTGGTAGCAGACCACGAAACATGGTTGAAATTCCTCCATCGCCTAAGGAGAGGCAATGCCTGGAAAAATATAGGGACCGTCCGTTGTTAATGGAGGTGAAAAAGATGGCACACACTTTCTATTCGCCAAGGAGGTTCGAACACAATGACTAATATTTACTGCATTTTTGACTTTGAGTAAAATTGATTTCTTTATAAATGTTCACTTGGTATAATGGTTAAAAAAAAATAAATAGACATAATGTAATGTCTAAAAGTTGATGAATACCACTTCTTGATCCCCTCCATTTTCTTATTGGTGTATATATGTATACACACACACAGGCACACAGACACACACGCGCACACACACACACACACACACACAAACAAACACACACACACACACACACACACACGCACACACACACACACATATATATATATATATATATATATATGACATTTTTAAAATTGCATTTTAAGACCTTCTTTCATATATATATATATATATATATATATATATATATATATATATATATATATATATAAGGTTTTAAAATGCAATTTTAAAGATGCTATATATATAGATGTGTGCGTGTGTGTATGCATGTGTGTGTGTGTGTGTGTGTGTCTGTGTGTGTGTGTATGTGTGTGTATGTGTCAGTGTGTGTGAGTGTGCTATATACCCGTTCTCCATTTTCACAAATATCCATTTGCAAGACTCCAAATGTTATTGTTCAACGATCAGGTTACTCACATACAACAGCAATAAATTTTATTTGGTGTTTTGATTGATAGAGATGTAAAGAATAACTTTCTTCCGAATATGCTATCGAAAATCTGTACTCGGAATTTGTTTTATGAAATATTAAATACTATTGTAATATTAATGTATAACGAATGTATAAAATAGCAGCCCCTGTATGATCTTTAGAGAATCCAGACTTAGTAGCCAAATTTACCCACGACGCACTATGAACGAAACATATACACCATATATGTGTGACCAATGATATGTATATTTTACAGTCTTAGAAAGAAATGTCCCATTGGATAATGCTTCCGATATCACAAGATCTTCACATCTCGAATACATTTGGTTATACGTCGGCTCGGTCAGGAACGCTTTGTTGATAAACAACAGCAACGACAAAAACTAAATTACAAAGTTTGATGAATAATTTCTTGCTACTGGAGACAATTTGGCGAAGAGATATAAAATCACTTTATTTAGAATACTGTCTGGGAATGATGAGAATATGTTTCAATTTGCATAAAAAACTAATTACCATGTCGCAAGTGATAACGATTCCATGTGTTTACACTTGAGACCTGAAGACATAATTAAGCCAATAAGATTATTATTTTCGTACAGGATGAAAATAGTGAAATGTAACAAGCGTGTTTTCATTGCTTGTACCATCGTCAACTACTAGCGTGGCATAAATTCTCACGATTGATATATGCAGTATTGATATATGCAGTATTGATATATGCAGATATATGCAGTATAGCATTTCATCCACTAATCTAGTAATGGGATAGAGAATGAAGTGGTAGGGCTGTTAGATATCTGATTCATAATCTGCTGTTATTTTGTTTCCATGTCTGCATGCGTTGAGTTCATATTCACGTTATAAGCAGTAGTTACGTTATGTCACTGGTACTTTAAAATACACAAGACTCTACCAGATGGTGGCGGAGATAACACCTTTGAAAACAACAGTTTGCCCGTATGGATAAACGAGTTTAAAGAAAAAAATCCATAACTGAAGATTATCACCATGCAGTACGGGACCATCAATTACAAACAAACACAAATTGCCACCGAGGGTTCAACTTTATTCTTGTGAAAATACTATTCAGAATCCGTGGCATCCTGCACATGTGGACTGTAATCGCATGATATATGTTGGAAGTTTTGGTTGCAGCATAGTATGTGAAAATTGGGTACTGCGTCAGTTGATACTTAATGTGAAGGATGGAATGCGGGAAGCCTGCTGTGATCTACAAGAAGCCGCTGAAAAGAAGTTCCTTTCTTATCTGAAACGTGGCTACATATTTATCATGTGATAATGAAGGTTCAACATATGGAGCGGTGTCATATTTCTTCATCAAGGCCAATACATTTCCAGAGACACTGATATATACTGCAATGTTTCGAGTTTTGTTGCGGGAGAAAAGAAGGACTTCAATGTCCTTGATTTTCTGTATCGGGACTCTAACATATACAGCGAAAGGATACATTGTGACAGTCAAACATCTTAGAGATTCTTAAAGGAGGATGAGATCGAACGAGAATCTAAAACCGATCGGCATTCACGATAGTGGTGCCCAACTTCACGCATCTTTGCCAAAAGAATTACCAAATTGAGCACTTGTCGCCATACATCGTACATTTATCTTCAGGAGGTATTCTAAAATGTTTTGTAACTTTGAAACGTACACAGTGAAGAAAATGTTGCGCAAAAGATTGCATTTCCAGTTGTATATTACTGAAGATCTAAAATGCATGTATAAAATGCTTTCAAAATATTACTATTTCGTTTGACTGTATTATTACAATTTTTATGACTTGATACGTACATTTCTTTGTTGTATTACATTTAAAGCGTGACCCTCCTCAATAAATTCTGTACCCAACAGGTGGTCAGATGCTATACAGTGGAGTTTGTTGACCCGGCATAATGAAACGTTATTTGCATACCATTAACGTTACCATAAAAGAAACATAAACAATTATAAAAATGGAGAAAAGATGTTAAAAAATCAAAATTGGATTTAATAAGCACCTACAAACCTTTCATAGAGCAATACAACTATGTAAGAAAAAATTCTATCAATAATTATAATTAAAGTTATGTATTGTCATTCTCGTCAGTGTGAAGAATTTAAGAGAAAACATCAAAACAGTTATTAATAAAAATCAAGAAGGAAAAACAAATGCGCACACACACACATATATTCTGGCGGGCCTTCCGGCCATCAGATGTACTGTGCACAAAAGTATTCATATGACGCATATTAGCATCTATTGTAATGTTATTTTCCTTTCAATAAAAGTTGCTGAAACGTATTTCAATATTACATCACTTAATTTAAATGGAGTTACGGAGAAAAACAAACGAGGCGTCGTACCTTAACTTTCTCTCTCTACATATGCCCCTCTCTATATCTTTATCTCTCTCATTATTTTTCTCTCTTTCTCTCTCTCTCTCTCTCCCTGTCTCTGTGGTTGTATATGTGTGTGTCTCTCTCTCACTACTTCTACCTCTTTTTCTCTCTAGAGAAGAAATGCGTGAGACAGTCAGAAAGGGAATTAAGGAGAAAAAACCAGTTACGGTGAAATGATCGGTACGTGGATTGCTAGAGATAGGAATCAATACACCACCAACTCGCCTTCCACATTCCGTTTTCGGAAACTAACTGCTCACGTATCTGGGGAATGGTCAATTTAACTTAATTGACACAAGAATCCTAAAATATTACCAATTTTAATTAGGTTTTTCAGGGGTCAACCTACAAAATAGAGACAACGTACAAACTTTGCTTGAGTACATGAAGCTCGTTAGTATACCCACACATACACACACACACACCCACCCACACACACACACACACACACATATATATATACAGGCATACATACATATATGCATACATATATATGTATGTATATACATATATACATATACGCCTGTAAATCTTTTTATATGTGTGTGTGCATGTAGACATATATGTACACAGTTTCAAACTCACAAATAATCACAAATACAAATAAACATACATGCATACTTTCTATAGTATCCTATAATTTAAGATGCAGTTCTAGATTAGTATATTTATGAATAAAACCATGTAATATACTATTAAAGTTAATAAATTCTACCTTTTGCAAGGGAAAGACATGATACGAATTATTATTGTTTTTTTATGAATGTCCTGTAGCGAATGTATTACCCAGCGCTTTACGGACCTCTTTTATAATTGATTACATTTAGTGTGCCATTATAATCAGACTATTCCACATTTTCATGTTGATATTTTAGTTGGATATGTGTAATAAAAGCCAGATAAAGGAGAAACACTGTAGAAAGTAGATGGCAATGTTGCATTTGTCTGGTATATAAAGAGCATAAATGTTGTATCAACATCAAATATGCCATGTGTTTTGTGTACAACAGTGATATTTATGATCGATTGTATAATGTTACAAACTATTGTATTTATTTCCCATTCATTGTGTGAAAAATAATATTCTTCACTTACTCATATTTGCAGTAACTCTTGGAACGTGGTCGACCTTCAGAAACGTCCAACATATATTCAGTAGCACTATAAGACTCTATTCTGTGGGAAACTACAGGAACAAGTATGCAATCGTGCACGATTATATGAGAAATCAATATAACATCCATATTATGCGTTATAACGGAAATAAATCTGTTTGAAAATAGTGAATGTTTGGTTTAAACATCGCACATTATTCTAATTCGAAATATGTAATAAGAAAAATACCCAATAACTAGTCGATGACGTAACTTTATATCTATAAGAAACTGCAGAGAGAATAAAGATATTTTTTTTAAGAGATATTTTTCATGATCAGCTCCACCACCGTTTATTTTTAATTAGCTACCATCTTGTAAGTCCGAAGCAATTACTGATAAAAACAGAAGAAAATAATTTGTCTAATGAAATACGTCATATCAACGTCCTTAATTTTCTGAACAGAATTTATACGCCATTGTTAATTTTAATCTTGTTATCCTATTCATCATTTGGTAGAGTTTTATTAAAATTCATGTATTAGATATCTTACTTCACAGACAAATTGATTATATGTAATTTTCAACCACTTTTTCTATCTCGAATTTCGAATTTCTTTTGCCCATTCATTTTAAGTTTTGATTAGCTTTCCCAAGAATGTTCTCGTACGTTTCATTTTATTACAAAAACTTAAATTATTTGCTTTCATTATCAGAACTTCCTACATAACAATTTATGTATTGTCGTTCCTTCTGTATTCCTATTCATTTTCCGTTTTATTTTTATTAAGTTTCTACTAACAGGGGACTAAAAAAGTGAATTTCAGTTGGTTATTATTGCATATATTTTACACCAAAATAATGCGAACTAATTTGACTACCTATGATTCACTTGATCAGCAGGTATATAATCTGTGTCTACATAGACAGTCTTTTTGAAGGTTTAATTCAGAATATAGGATACTAGAGATGGCGTGAGATATACGCATCTTAGGAAGGTTCATAAGGGAGATCAGTGAGTTTGTTACTCATAGAAAAGAAACATCTACCGATTTCACCATATACATCTCAACGCAGAATATTGTGTAAATATGGGGTGTTAACATTCAAGCATTGTCATTATAGTTATCCAAAACTGTTTTGGTGAATAAGTCGACCTACCTCTATTGATTTGAAAAGTTCAAATTTTGGTTTGAAAAATTCAAGTTGCATGCAGTAGTTCTCAACACTTTTGACATTATCTACGAATGGGAAAGAGTTACAAATTTTAGTCGTGAATGAATAAATGATCAATAAATTAAAATTAAGTGAGCAGGTATTGAGCTGCTGTTGTGGTGCAGCGGTCGGAAAAGAAAACGATTGACATACGTATCAGAGTCTAGGGGTATCTTTGATTATATTAGCATGTCCATGGTTGGAAGAGATATGAAATTAGAAAAAGTGATCAAAACTGTTTGAAATATGGCAACTAATCATATGCGATGCTACGAACTCGACTGCTAAACAGTGAAATATGCTATATTTATAATTCTGTTTCGTCGTTTTAATTTTGAGTATTTTTATAGTAACAATTTCTATAAACATATTGCCATAAACATTCTGTCGAGTCAGAGAGGAAATAGTACTCAAAATTATGCACAACGATATATCAAAAATATAATAAAGTATACACCAATAGACATTTGAACGAAAACTTGGAAGTTATTAGCTATTAAAAAATAAAATTAGAAAAACAGACTGACACGAGCCTTGTGGCATACAGTTGTAAGTAAGCGCTTTCTAATTCAATTCGCTACCCTGTAACACGTGCGCATGAAACTTTGAACAACCAAAGCGATAACATGCAATTCAAATCATCATTTGAAAAATGTGTGTCATTGTGATTAACGAAGGTTATATTTATATACAAAAACATTTGAGGAAATCTTCCTTCAAGTGTATCTTGTTACATACTTTATGGAATTATCCTATTACAAAACTGTAACCCAAATATATATGCGGGGGGCGTATGTGTGTGTGCGTGCCTGTGTGTTCGCGAGCGTTCATACGTGTGTGTGTGAGTTTGAAGAAACATTTCTAATAATGTATATGAACATGTATCAGAAAAGACGCACACAACACACACACACAAACACACACACAAACACACACACACATACCCCCCCATATATATATATATATATATATATATATATATATATATATATATATATAATGTATATATAGTTAATCAAATATATGCTAGGAGCAAATGTTTTTGATATGACAAATGTCTAAAACATTTAACATATTTAGAGATTCAATTAGAGCAATTATATATTAGAGACTAAAAGTAAGAAAATAATGCTATAAGAATGATAGAAGTGATACGTCCTTAATATAAGTGATATTGTATTAATAAATAAATATATAAAGTATAACTATGATTATTGAAAAACATTTGAGAGAACGTACGATCGTTTCATGAAAATACTACATTTCGAAATGAAATCCAAAGTTGATAACCATTATTAGGATGTATATCCACTTGTCAGAGAAAAGGATCAATTTCAGTGTAGTAAATACAATGATAGAAATGCTATTTAAAATCGTATCATAAAGGTGTTGTTTAAAAAGTTATTGGCATAGATTTGGGCTAGAGATTTTGAAAAATAATATAAATCCATGGTAAAATCATTTCTAAGAATCCGTAATGATTGTGTATAGATAGAAGTACCATAATTCCCTTTCCCTTCGGTATGTAATCCATAAACACATTTACCATACGATTTTGAATAGCCCTTTAACATTCGATTTCCTACATTGAAATTCATCCGTTTCTCTGACGAGTGGATATACTACCCAATTATGGTTGCCAACTTTGGACTACATTCCGAAAGGCAGCATAATCATGAAACGATCGTTAGTTCTCTCAAATCTTAATAAATAATAATAATAATAATAGTTGTACTTTATATATGTATTCATTAATACAATATTGTTTATTTTTTATGGACGTATCTCTACTATGATTTTTATGATATAATTTTTCCTACTTTTACTCTCTAACACACAGACACACACACATGTATGTATGTATGCATGTATGTATGTATGTATGTATGTATGTATGTATGTATGTATGTAAGCTTGTATGTATGTATGTATGTATGTATGTCTGTATGTATGTATATAAACCTACTTGGAAATGGATGCGTGGCGTTCAATTATGTATTAATATAAATAATATATATATATCCAAAATTCTCTTTGGAAATTTAAGGGAGCAACTGTCTTTGAAGACTCATATTGTCGTTGAATGCTCTAAATGAGCAGTAGATAGGCAGCCGACAAGTGATGAATGGTCGTTCTTTGTGTCACTTGTCCCCTTTCCCATTTTTCATCTCGTTGTTTGCGTATTCAACTCTTGTTTCCTTACTTCTTACATCTTGTTGTTTACACAGTTGGTGACGTTCTGTACCTATATATGCATATGCATATATATATTTCGTATGTGTATTTCGTGTGCAAGATTCTTTATGTGGATACGTGTGTTGAAAGAAATACAATTAAACCTTGGGAGAGGCATTATGCCGGTAATAAACACACGCACTGGTTCATTCATTTATTAATTTATATAGTTTTTTGTTAAATTATTTCATTGCACTCTTGCAATCTCTTCAGTAACTTCTCTCTCCACTTCCATTTATTTTGAATGTATGATCTGGCGTTGTTTTGGCGTTGTTTTGAAACTGTTCGTTATGAGCATGTGAGTGTGTGCAAGCTCGTATGTGTGCACGCTCATATGTGTGCACGCACTTATGTGTTCCTGCTTATATGTAAGTATGTGCGTCTATATGTGTGTTTGTAACAATTTCGTTTATATCAGATCAGATAGAGACTTTTTTTTTTTAATTTAAATTTATTTATTTACGTTCATATTCCGCATCATATGTGTAAACAACACATGCAACCATGGACAATTGTAAGGCCCTCATCTACGTGTATTTGGTGTTCTAAATTGGTTGCGTTTCAGTTATGAGGACCCCTGTATTTGCCGCAACGATGCGTCACCGGGGTGTCTAGACAGGATTTCTATGCTAATTGTGTCCAGTACACCACCATGTTGTTCTTTGGCATGCTGGTAGAGCACCGAAGTTTGTTTTTGATTATTATAGTCCCTCCAATGTTCGTTTACACGCTCAGCCAAACTTCTTGCCGTTTCACCTATGTATGTCGTGTTTCTCTTTTTACACTCACCATCCATACAACTTATTTTGTAGACCACATTTCTGGCTTTGCAGCTGGCACCAGGACTATATTTGCACACAATGCAACTTTTCTCAACACACCTTGTTCTTCTGAAGGGATATGTTTTACATATTATTGATCTAATGGATCTCCCTGGTTTTTCTATAACATTTACCCTCAACTTGGTACTTTTGAGGATTTTTCTAAATCTGCGGGCCAGCTCTCCGTGTGGCGTGGCGTCCAAAAACATTATTCCCTGTAGTTTCTCAGTATTGTACCACGTGCTCTTTCTGTTTGTTTTGTCACTAATTCTTTGTAGTCTATTCCACTGTTTGTTACGGTATCTAGGTTGTGTTCCATCTGTATCTTTGACAACAATCTCCTCAAATTTCTTGTTAGCTCCTCTGTATACTCGGATTCTATCTTTCTGGCTGTATCCCATGCATGAAGTCTTGAATATGTCTTTGCCTCTCCCATGAACTGCACAGGGGGGGGGGGGATATGTTTTTCATTATTCTAACGAAATCGGCTATTAATATATTGATTTTCCCACTGTGTGATAGAGCCGAATTCTTATGGATAACATACTTTGAAGATATAAGTTTCATATAATGTGAGTGGAGGATTTGAACTTTGTCATTAATTGTTTCTAGTCAAAGTTCTGTGTCAAGTACTGGAAGTCTCATGTTTAGGTGTCTTGTTGGGTAATCTATTGTTACTTTGATGCTCTGGTGTATTGTATTAGCTATATTCTGGATGTTTTCCATCACGATCTTCTCGTTCTCTTCAGTCTGCATGTTTGATGGTGTTTTGACTAAGATATTAATGTCATCCACATATCTCCCGTATAGTTTGATTGTTATTGAGTGTTCTTCGAGAGTTGTTTTCAGCTTTTTGTCCCACCAGGTCATGAATAGGCTTGCCACGTCTCCGGCCACACTGACACCAATAGCCGCTCCCTGGACCTGCATGTGTAGTTTTTCATTGAATCTAACTATACGGTTCTGCAGGGTGGTCTTCAGACTTGCACCTACAGCATGTGCAACCATTTTACGTGTTTGGATATTATCCTCTAGGTCGTGGGTGGGTGTATTCCATCCATTCCAACGCTCTGCGGCGGTTTTTCTAGCAGCTGATGTGATCGTAGGTGGTCTACTCCTTCCTGACCTGGTGGGGCAGAATCTAGTTAGATCGTGGTGATCTAAGTATTCATTATTATAAACGAGCTTTAGGAGGAGGCCTAGTTCCCTCGTGTTCACTTCACGGAAGGTTACTTCACTTTCCGAAATAATCTCAACACATCTCTCTACGGCAAAGTCAATGTGAATGGATCGATAGAGAAATACTACATCTATACTGCCTATAATACAATCTGTCAGGTCATGGGAGCAGTTACATTCATTGACTCTGCTGAGGAGGTCCTCAGTGCTTTCACAAACATCAAGAGACATCTCGATGTGTGGTCTTGATATCTGTGAGAAGAAGAATGACAGCCTATAATTTCTGGCAATATTGGCACCACAAATCGGTCGATATGGGGGGGCCTGTGATAGAGTCTGCAACAGGTTTATGGTCTTTCCGTAACCCATAGAGTGTAGGAATGTCGTTGCTGGATGATGTGAAGTTCTGTGCTGTGCGTCTCTTAAGTTGGAGTATGTTACACCACATTCCCATGTATGCATTGAGAATTTTCTCTACTTTTTCATATTCTTGCGGTGTAACTTCTCTCATATCTTCTATATGTTTTTGCATCGTATGGGTGTAGTTTTGCAGGCTGTCTACCGATATCCTGCCTGATTTGTCTGTAGGGAGGCATACTATCTCATTGTTTCTAACTCTATGTTTTAGTTTTCGTATGCCCATTGCAGCTACTGTACCGAGTTGGTGGGCCCCTACTTCGTTCTGTGTTGGGGCAGTTGCTATATAACGTGTTAATGTTTTCTTGAGTCTGCTTCTAGCTAAAGACATAATGGCTTCTGTTTTATCATCTGTGTAAGGCGAGATGCATACTCTTTTGTTGAAAGGTAAATCCGTTGGATAGATTCGGGTCATATCATAGGATTTGTCAATTGGGTTATAAAAGAGATTTTCTAAGGTGTTGTTGTTGCCATTGTTGTTATCATTGTATGTGTGGCTGTTGTTGTTGCTGTCGCTGTTGTTATTGTGACGGACGTTGTTGTTGCTGTTGTTCCTGGTGTGTGCGGTGCTGTTCGTGTGGTTGTTGCTATTGCTGTTATCATTGCTGTTGCTGATGGTGGTAGTGTAATCATTATTGTTGCTGTTGGTGGTGGTAGCGGTGTAGTTGTTGTTGCCATTTCCATTGTTATTGTTGGTTGCATTGTGAATATTATGCATATTACTGTCGTGGTGGTTTCTTACAACTGAGTTGTTGTTGTAGTGGTGTCCTAACCTCCATCTAATCTTAGTAAATGTCTTTTCAATCTCAGACAGATAATTGATCTTACTGACCTTGTTATACACGACATATTTAGGTGGTAATCCTAGGGCACACTCTTCATTTGCATCCAGTAGTACTGAGCCATACATTCCAGGTGTGTGACTATTTTCGTTTGCGATGGCATTGTATATCCCCGGTAGTTCGCAGTCCGACATCAGAATCCCGTTGATGGTATTTGGGTATTTGTCTTTGTTTCCTGTGTGTTGTGGTTGTTGTTGTCTCATCCATTTCAATTTGTTGCTGAAGTGTTTGATACAGGCTCGGTCTATATAGTTATATTCCTGATGGATGATATCTGCGAGTTTTAACTCCTCATACGGTGTTATCATGTTCTTGAGGTTTTGTTGTAAGAACCTTATTCTCTTTTGGTACTGGCTAATTTCTTTGTATATTCTCTTTTTGATGTTGACCAGTAGTGTGTGTCTTAGTCTGCTTGCTTGGCCCTCTGTGAGCCTCGGTTTTCTTACAGCTGAGTTGATGGCATTCGTGTATAACTTACAATTGCCCATGGTTGCATGTGTTGTTCACACATATGATGCGGAATATGAACGTAAATAAATAAATTTAAAAAAAAAGTCTCTATCTGATCTGATATAAGTCTCTATCTGATCTGATGTGTGCGTGCACACATATGAGCGTGCACACATACGAGCTTGCACACACTCACATGCTCATACCGAACAGTTTCAAAACAACGCCAAAACAACGCCAAATCAACGCCAGATCATACATTCAAAACAAACGGAAGTGGAGAGACAAATTACTGAAGAGATTGCAAGAGTGCAATGAAATAATTTAACAAAAAAACTATATAAATTAATAAATGACTGAACCAGTGCGTGTGTTTATTACCGGCATAATGCCTCTCCCAAGCTTTAATTGTATATATATATATATATATATATATATATATATATATATATATATATATATATATATATATATATATATATATATATATATATATATACATATATATATATATATATTCTTCATATTATATATATATATACATATATATTCTTCATATCATATATATATATATATTCTTCATATTTAATATATATATATATATATATATATATATATATATATATATATATATATATATATATACATACATACATATATATTTAACACAGTTCTAGGAAGCTAAATCAAGCATTAAATAAGTTACTTACTGGTATGGTCTTCTTTGATTGCTATAACGTATGAGAGAATATTTTCTTTTATTTATGGTGTATCTTGTTTAATTTCATTTCTTATATGAATGGGCCTACAAAGAGTTTGTTAGAGACAAAATAACGAAGTATACTTACTGTCAAAGATTTCATCGAAAGTAGGAAATGCGTATGACAATTTCCAATTATCTGTTTGCGAACTTATTTTATAGACACCCAAGTTACAAATGTAACACGGAGTGTAGGCTCATACGTTTATAGATGTGTTCGATAGCAATAAACAGACCAACAATCATAACAATGGGTGTGTGTTAAGAAGTTTGCTGCATAACAATATATTTCTGGGTTCAAACCCAGTTGATGGAACTAGTGTTAGTATCTTCAACTATAGCTCGGGGTCGATAAGACTCTTCTGAACGTATTTGATAGACAGAAATAGAAAGAATCCTGTCACATATTGTTGTTGATATATAAATGTATATATGCTTGTATGCTTGTATGCATGTATGTTTGTATGTATCTATGTGCATTTTTGTTTTTTGTTTGTTCCACACCACCACGTGACGACCAGTGTCGTTTCGTTTGCATTTTGTAAATAGCAGTTCAGAAAACGAACAGATAAAATAAGTACCAGTCTTTAAAGTAAAACAAGTATTAGGATCGGTTCCTTCGACTAAAACACTCGACTGCAAGGATCCAGCAAGGACGCCTTTTGATGACTGAAGTAACTAGGAGCTTATATATATATATATATATATATATATATATATATATATATATATATATATATATATATATATATATATATATATATATATATATATATATATATATATATATATCTATACATACATACACTCATACATTCATACATACATACATACATACATACACAGATACATACAGAGAGACAGAGAGACGGAGAGCGAATAAAAAACTGATAACATAATTTATTGGAAGCTCAACAAAGTTTCTATGAGATTCTCTTTCCCAATCTCCGCATGATTTTGAATTACCATACATTGCATTTTGTAACGAATAAAAGAAGTTATTTGTTAGCTGAAATTAATAAAGAAATGTTATTTGCTCGTCGTTCTATACTAGATAAATTGTAAATGGTACTGTAATCGTAAATATAATCTTATTAATATAATTTGTAGAATGAGTTATAATCTAGATGAAAAGTAAGTTATATGAATAATGAATGTACAAATGTTATACAGCCTCAGAAAATACAGTGCAAGGAAGCGATTCGTAACGTTTGTAAAAGCAATCATCACTTCAAATCAGAGAGAGTTATGTAATTATATGGCCATGGTTGAATAAATTCTGAAGTAATATTTTCGATAAATATCTGCATAAATCAAGCATTTCAAATTACTTATTCAAACTGTCTTTCTGAAAATATGTCATATGATATAATCCTTTATTCTATAGGCACACTATCTGAATTTTTGGGATGCGGATCGAGTTGATTACATCGATCCTAAGATTCAACTGGTATATATTTCAACGACCCCCAAAATTATGAAAGGCAAAGTAGACTGAGACAGAATTTGAACTCAGAACGATAAAATGAAAGTTGGGAACAAACGTTATCACTTATCAATGTGATTTAGAATTGCATATCCAATTATAGAATGAACAGATCCTGTTTCTTTTAAATAATAAAAATATATTTGTAATGGTGTGTCACGCATTAGAAATCTATTATTCTTTTCATAATTCCACATTCTCAAATTTTACTATGTTATCCCAGTTTAAGGTTTAGAAGTAATCTTGTTTCAACAGTAAACGTGAGTTTAATGATATTTTCATATCATGAAAATTGTTCGAAAACAAATGTTCGAAAACAATTATTCGAAAAAAAAGTTATTCGAAATAAATGTCATTGGTGTACTTGAGTTTTAATCGTATTCTTTGTGTTTAAATATTTTTTTTTTAAAAATTGAATAATTTTCATTCATGCAATTTTCCATTCTAATAAATGCTTTTCGAATAATTGTTTTCGAACAATTGTTTTCGAACAACGTTCACATAATCGTTATTTTAATTTAATACTATGCTCCATTTTGCATTAGCGTCAGAAAATTAGAAACGAGTATCCTATGATTTGTGATGTATCTGTTACTACTTCCGTTTTTTTAAAAATTCTATTCGTGAATTGATTTTCTAATTGTCATTATCCATTTGTTCATTCGGTGCGATGTAGCTGTGCTATAACTCAAGTACTGAACGGATTGCAAAGGCAGGCATTTTATTACAATGGAATGCTGTACATCAAGATAAGCAGTAATTATCTGTCTGGGTACCTTGTTAATACATCTACAACAAAGCACACCCAGCTAAATGTTCGAAAGAATTAAATATGCCTATCAATAACAGATAGTCAGCACGTAGAAAAATTCTGTGCATTTTCTCCCAGTATGCATTGTATAGAATAGAATTCGAAATCGTGCTGTTGCACTGTTTTCCTTGTGTTATAAATGCAATCGCCTTACTGAAAAAAATGAATTTGTTTTGTCGGTCGGTCTCTCCTGCTTATTATGATTTCCAATGTGTTTGTATGAATGCAGTAATTACACTCTTTCGTAGAGCAAGTGATTTTTGTTTCTTTTCCTTTCTTTTTGATGGTTGTTGTGTTCTTTCTGAACGGAAGAATAGTATTTCTAGAATTGAATATAAGGAAAGTATCGGGTTAGCGAAAAGTTTCAAAGAAAACCTTTGTCTAGAACGCGACAGTAACATCCTATAGGATTATCTAGGAAACGGAAATAGTTACATCAATATCAGTGAAGCCAGCTTCAAAAGAAGTTTTCTCCCTCAAAAGTTCACCTTCAGAATGAGCAAAATTCGAACAGTATAAACGCGTTCAGATTTTAATATGAAATACCTATGTAGAGAGGATTTTGATATCAAGTGTTGATCAGGAGCATCGTATAGCTTTTGAAAGTGAACGGGAGCGTGACCACCTAAAAACTGCATTGGAATATCTGATAATAATTAAGCTACCTGATATTGTGAAGAAAAGAAATTAACTAATATAAAAATATCGTTAAGTGAATTGAACTTTTTTGTTCAAGCAAATGTGAGCGAATGAGAACCATTTTAGATTAACAGGCATTGATTTCCTGGGACGAAAATTGTTTTCATCTGGTTAATAATGTGTGACATGAGTTTTGAAACAGAAATGTATTCATGTATCAATGATATTGTTCTGCTTCTCACGCCGCGAGTTCGTGTGTTAAGTGTTTACCACCGTAAGTTATAGAAAACCATAAGAATAAAATATTTCTTTGTTTCTTTGTATTTAAATGTCATTAAGATATTTAGGGAAGTAAAATTTATTAAAAAAAAAACTTGATAGATATGAGGAAAATATTTAAAGTTATGAAGTACTCTTATCAATATATATGAATATCTGTATTAAAATAGCAAACATTGATTAAAGGTCGAACTAATATGAGTTCTGATGATTTATTTTCAATCATATTCTTAAATTCCATTGACACATATTGTGTTTTTGCAATAATCTGTCACTTATTTGTTTTTTCCCGCCAAATTACAATAAAAACAGCTTAGAATTTCAAAGTAGAAACCATCTGCCAGTTCTTTGACCAGACGCTAAAAAATGTTCTTGTCCTTCGAAATGAAGAACTCCTTCACTGACGCTCCCCACTCATCTGGAAGAGAAGTGTACCCTGGCCAATTTTCCTTCACTTTAAAAAAAAAAAATACCTCTACATACGCACGCATGTTAATATATGTCTGTTATAACGTATCCATAAACACATATAAATCATCGAATGGTATATTTTCTCCCTCTGAAGATATTATGCTTGGGTCATATAGATTTAATATTTACTTAATATTTATTTAGTATTTATTGAAAAAGTTTCAACGGGTAATATTTTTTAAACTACCGGACGCCACATCCAAGACGTTTCCCTCTTCAAATAAAGACGCCTTAATTTAATCAATGACGCTGTATTATCGAGAATACACGTATGTATCTGAAGAATTCTGGCATGAGAAATATTTACACAATTTTAGCGTGCTCAATGTGTATAATCATTTTTGAAGGCCAAAAAGAAATTTATTGTAGAATATCTGTAAGAACAGGTAGACATGTGTGTTACATGAAACGTTTGTTTATCAATCAAATGATAATCACTTCGATTGATTTACTACGAGCAAAAATAAAATATTACATAATTAATATCTGTAATTTATATTAGAGAATGCCCCCGAGATTGAATTGAAAACAAAGCGTTTAGAATAAACAGATAAAAGCATTTGGAGGAAATCAATTAAATTTTGAAAGCAGAGTGTCAAAATGTATTCATCGTTTATACGTTTGTTAACATTAATCAAGTATGCATTTTCAAAACGGTAATGGAAGAAATATGCTTTCCTCACGAATATAACCATAGTATACGTATAAAAATATATAGATTAAATATATTGCGATAACTATTACGTTGATTTTGATTATCAAATTGATTATTTAAATAATCGTTGTAAACTATAGGAATCATTTAAGCATTGGTACTTATATAATGTTTAGGTACTTATAAATGAAACAAAAACCGCACAAAACAAGCGGTACATTTGTACTGCTTGTTTTGTGCGGTTTTTGTTTCATTTAGATATAAATTTCATCATAGGGAACGAAATTTATGAGCAAAAACATTTGATATATTACGTAATGAGAGAAAGAGAATGTGACAGAAGTAGGAACTGATGGGTAAATGAATATGAAATTTTAAAGAATATTACTATAAATATAAATGTGATAAAATGGAATTATGCAGTGAAAAACGTTAGAACTAAGTTTCCTCTTTGGCAAATCTTTCTGGATCATAAAAAATATTGAAAAAAAAAAAAAAAACTCTGGAAGGCCACAACCATACGGCGTTTGAAATTGGAAAAGAACTAGACCACTATTACCTGGAAACGTCTAGATGGGGTCCGAAAACTGGTGAATGGTAGGTTGAGGCTCTCATCCTATAATTAATGAAAAATAAGTCACAATAGCTGGAAAATTTTCGAGTACGCTTGCCTGAAATGTTGACATCCATTTGATAAAAATGCACCAACATTATATAATTCGCATTAACTTTATTCATTTGCATATAATTGCAGATGCCCAAGAAATATATTTTGCTTCATTCATAAATATTTGCTAAATATGTCACTCTGAAACTTATAGTGCTCTTAGTATATTTTTCATCTTCATATTCATAAATCATATTCTAAATTTGTTGATAAACCCTCAAAAATTGGTCCTCGGTAGTATGCTTTGAATTAAGTCTATTATTCTGAATTTCATCAATATCCTCGTCAAATCATGTTTTCCATCTCATGAGATAAAAACAAGCGCAATTTCCGCCTGATGTTGGTATTATTCTGAGAATTTATTTAAGAAGCTTTCGAATTATCCTGCATTGAAATACAAAATTATAATTTCTGAATATTCTTTAACATCAAGAAAAACTTACTAAGACTAATGCAAATTTCTATGTCAATAAACTAAAAATAGAGACAGAAATGCTTTATAGGAGATGACTATGGGAACTTTTTCGTGAATTGAATCAATACATAGTGTAAATGCCGTATATCGGTATTCGTTTCACGTAATCATTGTTCCGTTCTTTATTAATGACATAAAGCATGAATAATGAACACCGTTAACGTAAAACAGAAGCAAATCACATTATAGGCAGACAAAGGAGGAAGTAAATATATTTTTATAACTGAGTTGTCACATTAATTATCATTATAGTTAGTATAGTTAGTATACTTAGCTTATAAACTAAGGATATCAATTTAGTTAAGTGGGTGGAAAATAATGCAATTATATGAGTTCGTTGCAATATCAAAGAAATCAATAACCATTTCTAATGGAACTGTTGTTAGCTGTGAGATCGAGAAAGAAACTATATTACAAAATGAACATAATTGTATGACTCAAATATGAATTAATGTTTGATAACTGAAAAGTATATTTGCCCAGTTCACACATCTCGCTCCTTCATGTACACGATATAAAAATATTACTGATCTTAATTTCTGTGAAGAGTATAAATTTTGCTAGCAGATCCAGTTTTGCACTGAACAACGTGTTTTATAGCATTGAGTTATATTCTTACCATCTCAGGTTAAATTTCTGGTATGAGATAATTTATTACTTCCTTTGAAGATAGGTTAAAATAAGTGCAATTAGTGCTAGGTCAATTACATTGACTTTTGTCTGTTCAACAACTCAGGTAATTTTTCATCAACATTCTCTACAGAATGTATGTGGTAGCATGTTTTTCATTTCAGGTAGTGTTATATTCTTCAGATGTACGGTGATGGTGTTTCCCACGAAAGATGTACAACCTGGATTTGCAATCATTTTTTGGAGATACCAAACGCTTTAAGGATTCTGGCCTGACCTATCCTAGTTATAGGGGTAAGCTTCAAGCTGACATCACATAAGCGATGAAAATATCGATGCTATGGCATACTTTCTATTTATTTCTTTTTTTTTTAGATTACTAGATTACTGTAGGAAAATTCCTTATGATGCCGTGGAATTTATGTTTTCTCTGGTATTTCTATCGGCACTCCATGTCATGATTTTCATGTCACTATAGCGACATTTTTTTAGTATTATTCTCACGGAATTGTATGGAAGTGGAAATCAAATTCAACATATATGTCTCTCTGTAAGTGTAAGTGTATAGGTGTGTGTGCCTTTGTGTATGTGTGTGTGGGCGCGCGCGCGCGTGTGTGCATTAAATCTGATTGCTCATATCATAATTTGTGAGTCGCACTTTGTTCTTGCAACAATCATCTTAACATTATTGTGATAAACGGGAAATACATAGAATGCCTGCCACCAGAAAGATTTTGAAATATATATAAAAAAAATATCTTGTTCTTTCACTGTAAGATTGTAATTCATACCATACACTACAGGATGACCGATGCATCATACATGTCAAGGCTCGCATTTGTGAATCGTTCTTAATCGCAATGCAGAGTGATCACTGGCATTACGCTATCAATTTATAAAAACTTTTTTCCTGAAAAAGCTTCTTTGTCAAAATTTAGTATGGTTGTCTTAAGATGTCAATGAAGTAGGCAAATGTGAATTCTTAGTGCTAGAAGTGTTCAGTTTCAATTTTAGTTTAAACCAGTGTTGGAATCGTTATAAATCTTGCTATCTTTCTATCCTTTATAAATGTAATAATAAATCATTAATACTTGGTGGTCTACAATGGAAATGACACGTTGGAAGGTCGGTGATCAATCAAAATGATAACAAGAGGAAATTAGATTGCAAGAGCTGCAATATTCATGGATCAAAAATTCAACAAAAGGAGCTGAAATCTCACCTTATCAAAAACATAACACCTCATCATTCAAGTATCCTGAAGATGAATATATGTAGGTGCGTGGTATATTAGGAATAGCAATGAAAAGAAAACCCAAATCACACAACACCATCTTAAGAACTAAACGACACATAGAATAATATATGCCTCTATAGCAAAAAGCAGGGAATCTGTGATCTCAGATATATCTGATGTGTTTACTGTATATCTTTGAATACAGCTCTCTGCGAGAAATGACCGACGTTTAACAACAAAAATACGGCGAAAGAAACATTTTCAAAATAAATTTAAACTATAATTGTCTCTAAATATTTCTAATTACTCTTCAAATGAAAAGAATATATTTTCATATAATAATCTAACATTGACTTTCACCTGTATTCCTCATTTATGACAGTAACTCCATTCTGGTTATCTTATAAGACATATTCTATATTAAGCCTCCTTTCATATGGTAATAGTAAATACCATCATTAGCCAGTTTCAGTGCCACAGCATATAACTGCGTTCAACTTTTTTGAGACATTAGACCATATATATACAACTTCGGATCTAACCACAATGTGAGCTGTATTTTCCCTCTAATTCAGATTTAGGTATGTTAAGTAACCTAAATATGCATAAGAATATACCAGGACTAAGGAATATCATAAAACGAAAATCCTGTTCTCGCTCATATGAGCTTATCAACTGATTTCATAAACTCGATAACAAAAATAGAAAAAAATAACATCATGTTTTCCATCTATAAAACCTCTCCTGCTACATAAATATTTGCTAGAATAAACTCCGAACTCACCAGAAAATATTTAACGTGATTTTAGCAGCTAAAAGGTATATTAAAAAAATTGAAGATAAATAGTGAGGTAGGAAAAATAGACAGGGAAGCTTTGATATTATTGGGGATCTACAGACTCCACACAAGTTAATGACTTAGTATGGATATATTTAAAGTTTAGCTTAAGCAAATAATTCGCTGATTTGGGACGGTGTCTACACAGGCATGATGCACTTTCCACCCAGATAGAGGAATACAAGACGAGATTTTTAAAATTCTTTAAAAACCAAGGACTAACCATCTCTATAGAAAAAGAACACAACTCCGCCAACCTCCTTGATATCACTTTAGATTTAAGTGCAGAAAATTATAAACCTTATCATAAGCCTTAAAAAAGCATGCGATACATAAATAGAAACAATAATCATCCTAGATGCATAATCCAGAAAGTAGTTGAAAACGTGTCTAGACGTATTTCGAATCTATCAGCTAATGAAAATTTCAAGAGAAAAATTAAAATTCAACAGCAAAGATATAGATCTTGGAAAAAAAAAAAACGATAATAAGAAAAACAATAACAACAGTGATGGCAATATACTAATTGGTGAAATTAAAAATGGTAATGGCAAAAATAGTAATGCGAGGATAAATGAAGACGGGAAAATTGAAAAACTAGACAATAACCATAGAATACAGTTAATGCGAGAAATACTAATGATTTTGAGAAAATGGAGTCAGAAACTAATAAGAAATACTGATTCTAAAAGAAACTTTAGTAGGAAGCACACTAACGGAGCAGATAATAAATATGTAAACCTGCCTATTAAAAATACACAAGTAAATAAACAAGTAAATGAATAAAAGCAGAACATATATGAAAACCAGAGAAACAGCATAAATACTTTTAATAAGAACGTCAAAAATTTCTCTAGGAATAAAATTTATGATAATATGGAATAGTATATTATTCCCTACGGTAAGCACATTATTCCCAACATCCCGAAATTATTCTAATCGGTTGCAGAAATATATTTTCTAAAAACCGATAAATATTATCGTATTTTTAATAAACACAAGATTAGAATAACATTTTCCAATAGTAGAAACCTGGCACAAATCATTGCAGCACACAACGCGAAGAGATTGAATAATTTCTATGAGACAATAACAAATAGAATATAAATAGTAATTTTATTTCAAACTACATTGAAAGAAGCTTTTATTGATAGATATAGTAGCATGAGAAATAGCTGCAATAAAGGAACCAACACAAGGGAAGCGACTGATAATAATTCTAAGGCGAGACTTGGGACGGAAGAGAAAAACGTTAGAAGGTGCAGTGCTTGGAAATTAAATTATGAAAATGGTGCTAATAATCAAGGCATGCCTGCAAGGGAATTAATACAAGGGAAATAACAAGTACTAACACAAAGACTAAAATGAAAAGCGGTATCCAGAATGTAAAATATCTGAATAGTGTAAATAACATAGAAAAATAGACCATAGAATGAAAATAACCAAGTAAAAATAGGGGATAATAGAGGAATAGGTTTAGGTTGAGGAAATAATTGTGCTTGTGCAAAATGAAAATTATTCTCGTTAAAATTATTTCAAAATTAAAGATGTGGTTTACAGGGTCAAATTAATTTTAGAAGGAGAGCTATATTTCTACAGAGCTGCTAGTTCTAGATTTATAAAACAGAATAGATAATCACAAACAATCGTTTAAGGACATTAAATAATTTAATTTTGTCGCTTAAAGATATTAATAGAACGTACACAATTAGGTGGGACCACAAATGTGTCGCTGTTTCATGTCAAAGACGTCTAAAGCATTCAAACAAGTTTGGTCTAATAGATTTGCATTAAGCAGATTTTTATATAATCAAATTAGGTTCCTGGTCGATTTTTTCCAACATTTAAGTAGGAATTCCAGCCACGTTTCGTGGTTCGGTACCTCAGCAGCTCTTTATAGGATCCAGTGACTAAAGACATCATCAGGAGGAACTATGTCCGGTTTCGGACCCTAGTCTATCGTTTTCGACGTGGCGCCTCCTCCGTTTCGGAAGTGGCTACAGCTTTGGTGTTGAATGCGTTTCGTCTTACTCCGTTTTTCTTTTGTTTTTTGGTTTCTTCGATGCATCGTCAACGAATGTCAACGGGCGACTGACCATCCTGTCAAACTCCCCCTTAAATACTCGCCGGTAAGCTCCAGCAGCTAACACTAGCTAGCTGTCACGTGACACTGTCTAAACTGAGCAATGGAGTGGAAGTGAGCGTAGTTTTAGCCTGCTCCCTCTCTAAACCTGTCTTCCAACAGTATCGTGTTAGTTTCAGTTCTAGCAGCCAGAGACAACCAGCTGCTTGGTGGGACAAGCCTTCGAACTCGGAGGAGGGCGCGCTATGAATGAGATCGCTGCTTTGGCCAACTTCGCAATCAGCAATGCTGTTTAAGTGTCAGCCAGCCTCACCTTGCGACGCTATTTCCCAGTCGGTATGTTATGGTTTTCAAGCCATTTTGGGACTTCTCACTTCAGCCAGCTGCTCTGTGGACTGCCTACTGTATCATCCTTATTAAGTTTCCCAGCTCTGAGCTCGAAAAGGCAAACCCTCTTTTAAATAATATCACCATTTCCCTTTCAATGAAGTCTTTAATCTCCACTGCCAGGTAGTAATACTCAAATGTCTATTTCTGTTCTCCGCGTTCTTGATTCATCTCTCAAACCTCGTCTTACGTTGCTCTGCATTATGTTCTCTTTCCATGCCACTGTCAGCTCTAGCAAAATTCCAATATTCCTTTCTGTGTTTCATAGGATCATGTCCAGTCATTTTGTTGTTTTTATAAGTGGAAATATTAACAGTTTTTCCAAATCAGCAGTCAGCTCCCAGTATCTTTATTTGAAGGCTGCCCTTTATGACCTTTCCCCTTCTTCTGGATATATATTTTCCCACGGTTTTACTCATTTGGGTGCTCTCCTTTATTATATCCCTCAATCTTCCTGAGTGCTTATGACACCGAGGACTTAATTGTGAAGCCATGTACATATGTCTAGTGCTAGCCTGTAGTTTCACAGAACATGTCTCACCATCGCTTTTTCTCATCAACTACATTCATCAGTTTTTTGTATGTTCAACCGGACTAAATTCGCCGAAGGTACACTTGATCAGGAAGGATCTTCTTGCTTGTTCCCAAGCCCAAATTTCCTTCCATGAGATTCTGTGACTGACCACATATTCTTCACATCTCAGGCACTGTCTCTGTTGACTACATTACACCAAATGTACATTTCGCCTTTCTTCTTCCTCTTCCATCTCTTTTACACTTCTCATGCAAAGTGGCTTGAAATTGTGCAACCCTAGATCGGCTCTTGATTCTTGCGTCGCTCCGACTATGTCAGCATGCCTTAGCTTCCCGATCGCGCTGTTTACACACACACACACACACACACGCACACACACACACACACACACACACACATATATACATACATATACACGTTTATGATTGCACGCTCCTATGTGTGTGTATACAGACTGGATCCGTCATTAAAAGCCACAACTTATAAGCAAAAATTTCATATTTATTTTCTGTAAGTAATGTTGTCCAATGCCAGAAATTGTGTGCATCTATATTTTGTTTTTTCTGTTTTTTTTTTTTTTTTTACATGATCAGATCATATTTACAGATGGAAAAATATACGTAAGAAGGGTTTATTTTGCTCAATTCAATGTACAATAAAATTACTTATACAAAATATCAGTATTTTGATAATGTAATAAATCATTTTTCATATTGATTGATTGTTAGAAATTCAATGAAGCAGAGAAACACGAATATTCGCCTTAAGCCCGATTCATTGTCACTTCTTATCCCGTACCGAATCCAATAAAATATATTCCTTGAAGAATATACAAGGCTGAAATCATTATATTATGATAGCTTCCAATAAAAATGTATTCTGGCATCTAATAAATTATTGCTCATATACTGAAAGAAAGTGTCTTATTTTTATTGATTCGTATTTGTCTATAGGTCAGACGAAGACGTGAGAATTAATACTTCCCTATTTTGATAACAGATTCCAGCGACACAGAGAGGCAAAGCTGATTTAGCCAAAGCATTTCCGATTAGATATATCTCCGTAATAGGAAAGAAAAAAATATTGAGTATACTATTCACTTTAATGGAAATGGGTGATTTACAATTTATGATCAATAATGATATAAAATATCCACCGAACACGTTTGCGAAGATATTTGCAGAGCAAAATTTACACCTTGATTCTCATTCAATATATGATGTTACAATGTAAATTATACTTATTGACAAAATGTTTCATTACCACGGTTGTACAATTAATGACTTTTCCTAATAGAATAAACAAATCAATTTAAATATGTGCCTGTTAATTGGTTTGTATAGTAATATTTTCATTGCTGTAGCAGGATCTTTTGATGAAGTGATATGTTGTCGATGTTTCACCACAAAAGATCTTAATGTAAATTTTGTATCACGAAAGCAAGTAGTGACCAATGTACCGATTGACAATTATGCAAACAATTATGTATTTAAGCTTCTCTTTCAATAGAAAAATGTACTAATGATGATTGTTAAGGTTTTTTCAAAGAAAGATAGAAATTGCAAACGAATTACAAGATCAATGTTAGCTGTGGACATGATTCGGTAATACCATAATATATCAGCTCAGCATAGCTCTTTCAAAGAGTTTACAGAAAAAAGCTACAAGGCCTTTTCACACTGAAACAACTCTTACCGAATCAGCCACTGATTCATATGATATTTTCTATAAACTCACAAGGCGAGTTCAAGTAAACCTTAGGCAATAGAGTAAGTGCGACTGACAAGGATTAATTCAATCCGGAGTTATAAATGATAAGTGCTTCGCTCGTGGCTAAAAGTTGATTTGAATCTTATTTCTAGCAATTTAACGGGCGACTTTAAGTTACCTAATGTTAGCAGGCTGAAGGCTAATTATAACCTGGCAAAAAACAACTAAAGATCGATATGACCTTTGTCCTCGGCACCATTAAAGACTTCCCAATGAACACGTAATTACTGCTCCAACTAGGACTAAAAACTTACTCAACCTAATCTTCATTACAAATACAGGTTATACACGCAATTTTCAGATTATTCCGAAAGTGTCATATTTTACAATTATCTATATCATCTTCAAGGAGGCGTCAATTACAAAATAACATCAAATAAGATTCACCTACACTCAATGATCTTGAATTTCAGGAAGGCAAGTGGAAGGAAATCGAAACTAAACGGGCCAAAATGGATAATCACACTTTCTAGACATATAACCAAAACAATAGTGCATAAATCAAACGAATTCCTTGATCCTCATAAATCAATTGCAGAGACACGTATAGAAATTAATGATATGATGGAAGATGATATATTTGCTGGTATCAATGACCACGAATCTAAAAAGAACCAAAACACGTACAAAAAGTGCTTCGCCAAACTGTTAAAGATACTATTTCAGAAGTCTTTAGATACCGTAGTATTCCCAGAACTCCTTAAAGACACCTAGTCACAAAATGGCGAACGCATTATGCGTAAAACACTATTGTATACACTGGGGAAAATAACCTTGGTTTTCGGACAACATCGTTTTCGGACAGGACGAAAGAGCCTGTCACAACTATTACAACACCATAGCACTATCATGAATAATGTTTTGTGGGGAATGCTTTCTGACCACATATACCCTTACTTTGCTAAAGCATTTGATATAATTGATCATGGAATCATCTGTCAGTGTAAGAAATATGATATCACAAGAAAACTCGGAGAATGGTGCTTTGAATTCTTACATGGTAGCAATCAATCAGTTGCTGCAAACGTTTTCCTCTCTTGCAAATTCATCAGTAACAAGTGGAATACTTCATGTCACGGTTCTAGGACCATTGTTATTTTTCCTCATCATGACGAGTATAAGTTCACAATCGTACTCGTCCAACCTGACGTGCTACAGTGAAACAAAAATATCGAAGTCTATCTAAACTCCGAATGCCGTCACACCTCATTTATCAACGGGAGATAAAGTCAGTATGAAATATAATACATGAAAACTTCCAATTGTACAATACATACAAAATACTCACACATCCCATTATTTGACACAATATAACACAATGTTTCAGAGCGCTAGTGACATACGGGAAGTACCAGTAATCATTTCAAATTATGCATCTATTGTCAACCACAACAAACAGGCATGTCATAGGATGGATCCTATGCGCCTTTGTGATACCTGGAAAGCCTTAGTATTAACCAAGATTAGATTACTGCTTCCAGGTTTAATTTCCAAATTTATCTGTTTTCATCGCACAAATTCAAGTATTACAAGGAACATCCACCAGTAAAATGAATTCAGTTAATATTTTGGAAACGTTTGAAAGCTATGTGCCTCAAATCTCTTGAACGTCGAAGAGATACACTGTAATGTACGTATAGAAAATCCTGGAGGAGCGTGTTCCAAATATCAGAATTATCAGGGAATGGTAATGCACCTGCATTCCAGCATGCAGTTATGTACCAAATGTAATACATTATAGATATTACTTTGACCAAATTGATGTATATAGATCTCAACTTACGTGCAACGTCGAATTATCGATAATGAGTATAAAAAAACATTCCTGTTTCCTTGCTGAACTGGATTAGAACTTCTGCACGTGGCGACCAGAATCACTGTTTAATATACTGATTATACTTGTCGAAGCAAAATTAAAGATTTCATGATCACTCGAGTAATTAATTCTTTGCAACTGTAGCAGTGACTAAACAAAGACTCTAGAAACATAAAGCAAAGTCGTGGTCATTATGACTTCACTTCACCTACGAGAAATATCAGCTAACTTACCACACATTATATAACAGCAGGTACCGGGGCTCTGTATTACGTATAATATTATGGATTTTCTCTAGCAGCATTCTGTCCCAAGGCGCTGGAAGATTAGAAAAAATGTTTTAGATAGTTCATGTTCTTGTGTACTGTGTCTAGGTACTTGTATTAGATAGTCACAACTGGAAATCCTCCGTGCATGAATTTATAGGATAGGTATAAACCTAGATTATATATTAAATGATGATTTGATGCGTCATTTGCCATTTCTACTGGATAAAATATTTTTGATAGAAAACAAGGGTGAAGCACTTTCAGACCCATCATATTTAAGTGCCATCTTCACTATAGCTATAGAAGGACGAATTTTGTTATTCATTATGGCAGAAGGATATACAAATTTTGTTATAATCAAATACTTTCGGAGGTTTCTATTTATTACAAACATTTACATTCTCTGTTTTAATCAGTTACATGTAATACGTGAACATACTTTGAAAATGAATCACAGTTTAATATAATCAATTCACGTTGTTCACATAGCTTATTTCAATTGGAATAAACATTTCGGGGAATTAACTGTTGTAGTTTACTTTTTATAGGCTTCATCTATTGAGTAAAACGTTTGGGCATTTTGATTTCTTTCTTTCAACTTAAACTTTTTTTGAGAAATTAAATTATTCGCCACTTTTTGTTAGTATTAACATTTCACGTTGAAACATTCCACACAAATCGCCTAGATTTACTTTCATTTAGATAGAATAGTATAATTATAGGAACATGTCGTTTAAGTATTCTCAGCAAACATGGCCTTTGGCTGAACAAGATTATTTAATTTGTAAGCAAAACGAAAAGCAAGGGAAGTACTTGGATGACAAGAAGCGATTAGAAAAACTATACAATGTTTACACTAAAAAATTAAATTCCCTAAGCAAAACGTCCCGTTTTTACGTATAATTCAATTGTTACTACATTTTAAAGAGCGAAATGTGTAGATTTTGTTTATTTATATCTTTTGAAGAACATGAGTTGTGAAACAGCAAATAAACGTGCACTTATACAATTGTGTTTGGTAACGTGAACAAGATGAAAACAATTTTGCATATCTAAGTACAGAGGTTATAAACTCACAAGCTGGAAAATAACAGGAACGTTCACATGTTAGTTCTATGAATCGTGCAAGTGCGATTGACAACTAACATAATTAAGATTGAGAGCTGAACAGTAGTGTAACTTCATCTTGTTATTTGACCTTTGTTAAATGAATTGGCATGCCTCTCTCCAACGAAATACGTAATACGTGTTCATCTTCGCTGGAAAATTAACACTTTTACGATAGATTAGAAATAAATATTTAATATCAATCTGAACGTAAATAAAACATCAACAAAACGTGAACTGGTTTATGTATAAATATATGTAGAAATATATGTATTTTGATATAAAGGCATTCGAGCATATGGTACTGTTTTTAAAGCCTGGTGGTTATCGTATTTCGTGCCAGATAATGTACGTTAACTGTGTGTATACATTGACAGACTTAATAGTAATATAACTGAAAATAGAGTCGAAACCATCAATAACAATTATGCCACAAAATGCATAACAAATATTTAGGTTAAGCTAAAGAACAATAGAAGAATTATATATTAGCTGTGTCTTTTTCTACGCGAGGCTGGGGTTAGTTATTTTAAAATATCTATATTCTTCGTCTACTCGTGTGCATATGGGGAACGGCAATATCCGCAGTAACCCAAATGCGGTTGCAAAGTTCGAATTATTAGGCTCTTTAGTGAGTCTCACTATTGCATATTGATTTACAGGATACGAGAACGAATACATCTCCGCTACAATAACGGATCTGATATCATAAATTGCATTATGCTGGAGTCAATATTTTATTTTCAATAAGTATGTTTTAGAATTTTATATTATTAAGGTTTTTTGGTATTTTTTGGTATTTTGAGGTACATTGTTTGGATATACTATACCATCGGCAACTGCTACTTCCTGAAGATTCTGACTATAAGACTTATTGGTGGTTGTAATATATTTAGTATTTATGTTTCTTTGTGCGGGCTGTCTCCGAGCAAGCGTGTGCAATTTGTGATAAAATGAAGTACAATACCTATTTTATATTTTCTTGTAAGAAAGAATGTAAGGAACTGTTATCGTACATGAATGTTCTTTCGTCTGCAGAAATATTAACGTTAATATTTATTTGTAATGCGTACAACTGATCTGTGTTTGTGCCTAAGTGACATCATACAATATTTATTGTACTATGCAAGTGCTGTGAACATTATACACATTATATTACATTTTTCTATTTAATGCTACGTAATTGGATAACGATAGTGGAAAAGAAGCTTCGCAATGCATATTGTACTTCACTCTATCTTGCCTTTTTCTCCCTTATTCATTTCTTCGTACACAGATACATACATACATACATTCATGCATATATACGTTTATATACACATATGTGTGTGTATATTATAACGTTGATAAGCCACTCTCAATCATTGAACATAGCGATTCATTGTTCACTGAACTCAAGAAGTGTATAGTGTATACGAACCTTGAATATATGCACCACCTACAACTGGAGAAAGCGGGCACTTTATATTATAATAAAAAAGGACATGTCCCTTCTGTAACAACATAAATACAGGAATTAATATGAATACACAAAGTAAAACGAAAATAAAAGCATATATATAATATTCGTGTTCATATATACATACCTACACACACACATAATATATATATATATATATATGCATGCATATACATACATACATGTTTACATACATACATGCATACATGCATACATACATGCACACATACATACATACATACATACATACATACATACATACATATATATATATATATAGGGTACTGACGATCATTCATATTTCCCAGTATCCCAGTATCAGGTTTTGGTAGGAGGCATAAGTCGCTATTTTTAATATATATATTTTAATGGTTGATTAATTTCACCGGGTGTTATTGAACATATCAAAAATACGTTTATTTTTAATACAACTGCGTGTATTTTACCGAACTGGTTTGGGGGTAAACCCTTTGAATTGCTTCTCTAAAATATGATATACTAACCTGGCATTAATGCTTGAAATGTGGCAGTCAAAGACATTAAAGTGAAAGAATATTTCTCTCTGTAGAGATTGCTGCAAGGCGAATTCCAAATCCATGTTTCTTTTTTTATATTTAAAAGAATAGGATTCCTTTGAATATATAAGTATTCTCAATAAATAGCTCTCTGTGACTTCATTCAGTCAACCTTTGATAAATATTTCCCATTCTTCCTGCAAATATTTTCCTAAGTGACAATATTTAATGAAATTCTGAACTCCATTCAGCAGATATATTGAGATCCACGGGGAATCTCTGCACAATGTAAAGATTATTGTTCAATTTCTGTAGGGTTTACATATTCTGAAGACTTCTATTTCATGTCGAATGCAGTATGTTCAGTATTACATTATTATTTGGATGATGAAACACATTGAAACACGCTCTTTGTTAGAAATACATTTGTTTCAGATTATGTTCTACCATAACAATGGAATTGAGAATTTACTTTCCTCCACTGACTTTTTTATAAATTGTTTTAATCTTACTACTATAAATGTTACTTCAAATTTAGAAAATTCTATAACTCAAACATTTAGGTACTTGTTTAATGTAAAAAAGCAATATTGGCAACACAGATGCATGCTAGAAAAACTAGGATTTACTTTTACTTCAAAATTCGGCTGCCATGTTTAAATTCATAAACACCCGATGTGTAGTCAAAAAATTTGTGTAATTGTTTAGTAATAATTCTAATTACCGAATAAACAGTAAGATAGTAAAGGGTAATATAAGCTCAAAGAAATACATTGTAACCGAATCTTATTATCAGAAAAGCAGAAAAAAAGAACTTAAGCAAATCATATTTTTAATCGCGGCACTCAGTCGTTCACAAGGACGAGGGTTCCTGTTGATTCGATCAACGGAACAGCCTGCTCGTGGAATTAACGTGTAAGCGGCTGAGCACTCAACACACACGTGTTCCCTTAATGTAGTTCTCGGGTAGATTCAGAGTGAGACAGAATGTGACAAAGCTGGCCCTTTCAATTACAGGTACAACATAAACAGGATAAAAGGTAGAAGTTGTGGTGAAGGAGTACAGCAGGGGTCGCCACCACCCCCTGCCGGAGCCTCGTGTTTTCGCTCACTAAACACTCACAACATCAGGTCTGGGAATGGAAATTGTGATCCTACTACCGCGAGTCCACTGCTCTAACCACTGGGTCATTGCGCTACCACAGTTTTTATATGTACATGGAAACGAAGTCATGCTGCATTCGGGATAAAACCTGATTCCAAAAATATGCAACCAGATGATGGGGTTGGGGTGGAACAGCCCATGGATTACACATAGAAATGTAAATGTTTGTTGCATATAATGCATAATAATCTTCTCAATATCAAAAATATTAAACATTTTCTCAATAACCTGTTGCTACATGAAATATCAGCTTAAGAATTCGAAAGCATGCTACTATATCGACAATTTATATTATTATTCAAGAAAAGTATTTAGATACGTAATTCTCAGCTTTCTTAAATGTATATGTATAGTATACATCAATCTCAAAAGCCACTTCTATTTTATATTTGAATCTTGAAATATATTTTATCTCAGTAGGCACTGTAACCACCATGTAACTTACAATTGTAACCACATAAAACAACAAATATTGATGCTTTTCTCAACGAAATATATACATTTCTTTGACAATTTAACACCTTTTCCTTGTGATATGCAAGGTCTTTTTTTATAATACTATCCTTAAATACACAAATCGTTACGAATTTCAGACGAAAATAACCCGAATATTTAACACTCACACGTGATCGATGATATATCATACACTGACAACTGACAAATCATTCGAGATTATATTTTGTTGAAGAAAATATTCATAAATAACAACCGAATATAATACGTCTATCTATCTATCTATCTATCTATCTATCTATCTATCTATCTATCTATCTATCTATCTATCTGTCTGTCTGTCTGTCTGTATGCCTGCCTGCCTGCCTGCCTGCCTGTCTGCCTGCCTGTCAATCTATTTATTCGTCTATCGGTCTACCTATTTATCTTACATCTATCTATCTATTTATCTATTTGTCTGTCTATCCCCTGTATGTCTATCTGCCTGTATGTCAGTGTTTTGCCCTCAAGAGAGCAATAAAACCAGAAGCGGTTAGGTATAGCAAAGCACTAGCCATAGACAGAAACAGAGTAGAGGGTGAGCTAGTTAAGAAGCTAGAAGAGGCAATTAGAAGTGGCATCGCATCCGACGTTTTGGCGGCGAGGTTGGCCCTTGACCAACACTTCAACGCCAAACACGAAGGGTGCGTTGTCAGGGCTAGGATGCGTGCTCTAAGAGACGAAGGTGTTGGAGCCGCACGAGAGGCCCATGTGGCGGAGGCGCAACAGGGCAACAAAGCCACCATTCGGTCTCTGGTGGACGAACAGGGGCGCGAACTGCTCGAGCCAAGCAAAATGTGTGAGGCCTTTCAGCGGCACTTTGCTCGACTGTTTGGGACGAATGGCGAGCGAGAACGCAGGGTGGACTTCAGTGCCTACCTGCACAGCCTGCCACGACTCTCGGCAAGAGAGGCGGAGTGCTGCGAGGGTGCCCTCACGGCGGCGGAAGTGAGGGACGCGATGGCGGGATGCTCGAGGGACAAATCTCCGGGTTTGGATGGTCTGCCCTACGAGCTTTACAACTGTATGCCAGACTTGTTTGGAGACGTCTTGGTGGCGGTGTACTGCAACTGGCAGCAAAACGGGAGCATTCCCGGTTTTGTGAGTCGAGGAGCCGTAACGCTGCTGAAGAAAGATCCAAACAAGGGGGACGTCATAGATAACTTTAGACCCATCACTCTGCTCAATGCAGACTTGAAAATTTTGGCCAAGGTGTTAGCCAAGCGGTTGGCGCTTGTCATCGAGAAACTGATCGGCAAGGCGCAAACGTGCGCGGTGCCGGGCAGGAGCATCCATGACAACCTCCATCTGATGCGCTACATCATAGAGAGGGTAGTTAAGGAACCTGGCATGGGTGGGGCCCTGATCAATTTAGATCAATCGAAAGCTTTCGATAGGGTAGACCATCAATACTTGGAGGCTGTCCTCATAGCGGTCGGCTTCGGTCCCATTTTCCGCGGCTGGATGGCTGCCTTGTACAGAGGCATCCGTTCGGTAGTTCGCGTCAATGGGCATCTATCAAGACCCTTCGACATTGCACGTTCGGTCCGTCAGGGATGCCCCCTCTCGTCGCTTCTGTACGTGTTGACTCTCGAGCCACTACTGCGGAAGCTGGCGACGCTGAGGGGCATCCCGCGAGAGTTGGGATGCGGGACGAGCGTGTCGGCATACGCGGACGACGTCACCGTCATAGTGTCTAGCCAAAAGCACATCGAGCTTGTCGGCGAGACACTGAGAGACTACGAAGCGGTAACGGGAGCGAAAATCAACCGGGATAAGTCAGTGGGCTTGCGGCTCGGCACCTGGAGAAGCAAGCCCATGCCGTCAAGTAGCGCCTCCGTCGTGGGACGTTGGACTGACGGTCCGGTTGAGATACTCGGGGTCTGGTTTGGTCCAGACCTCCAAACGGAGAAGAACTGGGACGAGATAACGAGAAGGGTGGCCACTCTAGCCCGGCAATGGGCCGAGAGGAAGCTTTCCATGAAAGGTCGGGTGGAGGTGGCGAACACGTACATCGCGTCCGTCATCTACTACCGCCTGACCGTCGTTCCTTGTCCCGACCCTACCATCACCAAACTGGAGCGCATCCTCTTCCGCTTCTTGTGGAAAGGAAGCGTTCCGATGGTTAGGCGATCCGTTTGCTGCCAACACCCGTTAAAAGGAGGACTGGGTATGCCGTGGTTGATGATGCGCAGACACGCGCTGAGACTGCGACATCTCCGGCTCTACGTAGACAGCGGTGAACAGGTGTGGTCACCGTTTGTGCGGCGCGCTTTCCCGCAGCTCGTCTCCATGACCGAACTGCAGTCATGGATCAAGAAGAGGCCGAGGAAGGGCGAATGGCACCGCGAGTGTCGCGCTGCTCTTCGGCAACTCCAACAACCCGGGTCAACCTTGAGCGACTGCATCACAACTAACGCATTCTATAGTGGATTAGTGGAGGGAAGGTACGACGACGATCTCGGGGCGAACCTGGGCGTCGACGAGGAATACCTGACCCGCCTGTTTAAGACGACCTTCGGGCCGGGACCTATGGACAACTTCCAGAGATCCCTGGCCTGGCAGTGCTATCGAGAAGCACTACCCGTTCGGGATAAGCTCTACAGGCATGGCTCGAGAAACACGGGGCCGACCTGTCCGAGATGCCGGCAGAGCGACGAAACCGTTCTGCACGCACTCGTACAGTGTCCCACTATTTCCGAGCTGTGGGCTTACGTCGAACAACTGCTATCGCGTGTGGAACGAGTCGGTCTATCAGCCGAGTCTATCGTGAATATTGTCGCGCCTCCTTCCTTTAAACGGGAAGGAAGAGCTATTTTCATCGTACTTGTGGCTATGGCGAAAGAATGTGTATGGTGGACGCGTCTGAAAGGTCTAGAGACAAAGACTTTCCTCTCTGGGCAATCTCTCATCAACTTCTTCAAGTATCACCTGAAGAGGAAGGTGAGAGTAGAAAGGGAAGTCTTGTCTAGTGAATGCTTCAAAAAAAGATGGGTGAATGTAGCAAGGATGGCACGTGTGAACGACGGAGCCATCTTGAGCATAACCCTATGAACAAGAAAAAAAAAATAAAACAAAAAGGCAAAAGAGAGTCACTTACTGTTATAGTTTCTTCAATGAGAATATTGACCAAGGTTACCGTGGTCTTTTCCGTAGGCTTTTCCTTCCACGGCTAAACCTAAACTAACATTACTGTGTGATACACGATCCCTATTGATCGGCCTTTCCTTTTTTTTTTTTTTTTTTTCGATCCGTTTTGATCGAACTCCCCCTTTTTCCCTTCCTACGATCCCTTTTGATCGACACCACCACTTTTTTTGTTTCCTTCCTTCCCCCTCCCAAAAAGAAAAGCTCTACATTGTATTTGTCCCTATCTTCGTTGAGCCCTGTGTGGCTAATAAAAGAAATGTATCTATCTATCTATCTATCTATCTATCTATCTATCTATCTATCTATCTTTCTATCTATCTATCTATCTATCTGTCTGTCTATTCCCTGTATGTCTATCTGCCTGTATGTCAGTGTATCTATCTATCTATCTATCTATCTATCTATCTATCTATCTATCTATCTATCTATCTATCTATCTATCTATCTATCTATCTATCTATATGTATGTCTGTCTAGTTGTCGGTATGCATATCTATCTGCCTGGCTTTCTATCTCTCTCTTTAACACACACTCTCCTTGTCTCTCTCTCTCTATCTATATGTCTATGTGTCTTTAAGTATATATGTGAAACATCATTTGGACTCCATATGGATAGTCTATGAACAATCGTATGCACCTGGCAAAACCTATTAATTTACGTGTATGGACAGAATTCGCAGGTTGTGAATATATAAGGGAGTAATGTGAACTTTATAAATAATATTGATGATGAAATATTCATACTGAAAATTGGATAGACGTTTATAGTCTCGGAATGGCATTTCGATTGGGACATAATTGAAGATTTTCAATACTTTTTTTCCCTTAAGTTTTGCGAGACCCGGGTTACTTTCCGGCAGATATCTGAGAAAGGTGGAGCGATGTCACCAAAGTGTTTCCCCTTGTAACGTGTTAACTTATTGCAAATCTATATGTTATGTTAAAGTCTGTGAACCCAGTCTTTCAGTTTAGTCTTTGATATTTCGAAAACTATTACGATAAAGTGCTTACAATGCCAGTGAGGAACAATATCAGATGCCTACGCAAATTCTTTATGGTTAGTTAGCTAAGTGTAAAAGACCAGCACCCAAACTGAAATTTGTATATGGGGAATATATCAATAATGGATTGGAAGAATTCAAAATCTTGGGGAATATATGATTAATACATCGCAGTAGATTGATTATCATGGGGCAAATCAGTGCATTATAGAAGGAGGAAGTTCGAATAACATGGTGCCGAGCATTAAATGTACAAGAGAATTTTTCGTAAGTGTCTTGATGTAAATTTGCCTGAATATGTTGCCGCAGCGCCCAGGTTAACACGTAATGAGTATAGGCTTGATTATCGAGGGAAGTAGGCCTTAAACCCCATCAAAGGATCCACATAATTATGAATTATACAATATTTACATTATTTATATTGGTCGTTTATGTGCTCTCATCTAGTTTCTTGTTAGCACAATGTTTCGGCTGATATACTCTCAAGCATTCATCAGGTATCCTTGTAGAACTTTGGGCTCTGATTCCTAAACAATTTTTTGCTGATGTTGTTATAATAATAATAATAATAATAATAATAATAATAATAATAATAATAATAATAATAATAATAATAATAGTAATAATAATAATGATAATAATTACTATTGTTATTATTATTATTGTTATTATTATTATTATTATTATTATTATTATTATTATTATTATTATTATTATTATTATTATTACTATTATCATTTATTCAAGGCAAAGATGTCTATGGGTTGGATTGACTTATTCGGCACAGCGGACATCTTGAGGAAATTATTATCTGTATGAGGTGCCTGTTGTGACTTCACAGATGACTAACGTCTCCAGTTCATTTTTACATACACTGTCTTACGAGGGAATAATAATAATAATAATAATAATAATAATAATAATAATAATAATAATAATAATAATAATAATATCAGAAAAGAAAAACCTTTAGATTTGGGTTGAAAATTCTACCAGGATACCTGATGAAGGCTGGAGCATAAACCAACCGAAACGTTGTGGTAACAATAAACAAGATGAGGACACATATTCGTCCAATGTAAATAATGTAAATAAAGTACAGAATTCCACTTCTCTAAAATATAGAACATGAATTATACAACATATGTACTTGCAAGAAGTGTAGAAAATAATGAGTCTTATGGCCTGAATGATCACAGGGATATTCCCCAAAACGATATTGTAATCTCCTACTAGTTGAGCCCATTGTTGTCACTTCTGTACAAAAGATAGATACACACCCCAGTAAACTAATACACCTTATCTGTGCTGCTTATGTTTTGAGAAAAAACAAATGATGGTATTACCCCAAATATGAATCGCAGCCATACGTGCATGCATTCGTGTATATATATTATGTATTATATTTTCGTAAGTCCCCTGTTTTATTCTTAGCGGCTAACACCTACAGACAAACTCTGCTACGTCAATATATTTGTCCCGATTTAGAAAGCGTTAGGTAAAATAGTAACTGATTTATGCGAAAGATATTCATGCTAAAAATTAAACCATCATAGGCATTTGAAAAGGTGTAGATAAAAATAGCGATGTGACTGACATTTATGCAAACGAAGTACAAGTCTTGCTGTCATTTTGTGTCAAAGAATTTTCTCAAAGCCTCTTGTGTAGTGAAAAGGTGAAACCTGCGCAGAATGTCTTCGGTATATAATTATATACAATTCTGTATAGTGGAGGTGCAATGGCCCAGTGGTTTGGGCCGCGGACTCACAGTCGTAGGATCTCGGTTTCCATTCCCAGACTGGGCTTTGTGAGTGTTTATTGAGCGAAAATAGCTAAAGCTCCACGAGGTTTCGGTAGGGGTGGTGGCGTACCCTGCTGTGCTCTTTCGTCACAAAATTATCTCACTTTTTCTTCCCGTTTATTCTGTACCTGTATTTGAAAGGGCCAGCCTTTTCACACAGTGTCACCCATTACTACATTCAAGGTACACCTGTCTGTGGAGTGCTCAGGTACATGCACGTTAATTTCACGTGCAGGCTGTTCCGTTGATCGGATCAACTGCAACCCTCGTCGCTGCAACCGACGGAGTGCCACGTTGAGAATTTTGTATGTATATGTTCGCTCATATGCGAATAGATTTGCATATATATGTGTGTGTGTGTGATTAATATTATACACACGCACGCACACACGCACGCACACACACACACACACACACACACACTCATGCATGTATATTTATGTATATTTATATACATCTATGCGTACATACAAATATATATGTATAAGCATGTATATGTAAGTAGGTACATATGTCCATATATGTCTTAATTATTTGCGTATCGGCTTGTTGAAATAACATATTGACACCGAAAATTTTTCTCCATATACCCTACAAAAAACCCAATTGCGAAATCTTTGAATTATTCTGATGTAAAACTTCAAATATAATTCTACCTACATCTGTATGTATACATTGACTTTTCTGTAACATATTGAATTATAACACGCTATAACTTCCTTTCAAATTGAGTAGGTATCAAACGTTCCGTTGTGAGACGAAAAAGTCTCCATTTGAAATAAGTTTCGATTGCATTTAAGTAATATATTGTAATTGACAATTTTCAAGTCGAACGCAGTAACAACGTAATAATAATTCTTTACATTTTCCCTACAGTAGAGAACAGTTTAATATTTGAACATTTTACATATTATTATTATTTCAATTCATTGATTTGACACTTCTGAAAAATGAAATTTTGAGTTTATTTCTTTTGCGGTGGATGAAAGTTAGAATTTAGCCCCTCTCGGCGGGGTGCGAGCTAGAATGTGTGATCAAAGACGTTCTAACAGTAACCAACCCTTCTTATACATAGACATATGGATATAGTCATACGTACACATTGAGATATAACTATGTGTATGGTTTATATTACATTATATTATATATATATATATATATATATATATATATATATATATATATATATATATATATATATATATATATATATATATATATATATATGCATGCGTGTATGTATGTATGTATGCATGAATACAGATATAGTTATAGTGCAGACCAGTCAAATAACATCCTGGGACACGAAGTTAGTAGCTATGAAGCATAGCCACAGCTTCTATAGATGAGAACTGAGTAAGTGTGGATAGCAGACGATAAAGAAAGTTTCGTTACTGGCGTCTCATATGAAAGTTTGATAAGTTGACGACTAACATTTGACAAACTCTTTACAACAAATATTGTAAAACATGTGAATATAAATCGAATAATGTAAGGAATAGAGAATGTAAATATTGAGTACATCCGTTTCATCGCTTATATATATATATATATATATATATATATATATATATATATATATATATATATATATATATATATGTATATATATATATATATATATATATATCTTACATACATCGAAAGAGATACATGAGCAATCAGCAAGTCCTCATGTCCAATTGCCTCTGGTTGATTACTTCGTCGCACGGAGAAGCCTGGATGTTTCCTCAAGTTGACCACAGGAAAACGGTAGGTGGGATACGCTTAGTCAAAGGACGTACAAGATTGTTAGCAGGGGAACAGCACTGGGAGGTAAAGATGGAAATATGTTTATAGATGCGATTTAAGTGAGGAAGATGTGTTCAAGATATAGGTTTAAGGGGACAACGGAGAACACAGACTGTACGTAGGGATGTGTGTAGGAATTGCGAAACATGTAGAAAGTGTAATGTTGAGGTAATGCTTCCACTGGGAATGTGTGCCGAATTAGTCCATTGTATTTGAAGTAGTAAGTCTACGTACGGGCATTCTGATTCAACACAGTTGCATCTTATTGAATATTTTGTTATTCGCAGGTATGATGTTCAAAATATGTACATCATTCGTTCAATGCGTGGTTCTGAGTGATGGACTGAGCATAAGATTTTCAGAGCAAAGTTTAAGAGCTCAAAAAAGACAAATGTAAGGTTGAAGGCTGTTGTGCGACTGAAAGATTCTGAGATCATAGCATGGCTTGTCAGAAAATTGGAAGTATTGAAATGTAGAAATCACTGGAACAATATTAAGAAGGCAATAAATAGTTTGCAGATGTGACTGGTTTTAACAAACGTAAACATCAAGTTTGGGTAAATGTAAATAACAAGATCAATAAGTTGCTATTTAAAAAGAATAGAGCGCTTTTTGACCTTGCTCACATGTACTTCTTTCACAACAGAAAAAATATTTTAAAAGCTGAATTTACAAACTCACTTAAATATCTGACAGCTCATGTTCAGCAGCGGCTCAATCTAGTTGAGGAATCTTGTGTTAATCTGCCTCCAACTCCATCAGAACGAAGTTATTGCACGGTCTTATTGTTAAGGTAAACGGAACTTCGTCTTCTCCATTACGCACTCAAGATGGTAAATTCCTCATCAGGCAAAACAAAAGTAAAGGTTCTTTGCAGGAGTGAGATTCTGAAGTGTGAAAGGAATTATGGGCAAGAGATAAGCATAAGGATTCAGTGCAAAATTGGGGAAGCTAAAATATAATTTAGTTGTCTGGAGAAAGAAAATTACTGAACAACATGGAAGGAAAACGAGAAATGCCATGGAGGTGAACGTAAGTTATATAAACAGAAGAATGAAGAAAAGGAGAAAGAAATATAAGGGGAGGCGAAGGAGAAGATAATGGGAGAAATGAACATGCGAGTTCAAATTGAGAAGAGAAGTTATATAATAGTTGCATAATTCGATGGGATAGACATGTCTATTTTGTAATGTAGAGCTGAAGAAACAATATTAGAAAGATGATATATATGCAAGTTACAGTGTTTAAAACGTTTACAACGGAAGAGAGGTAAAGGAGAAAATCTTGCCATTTTGTGCGTGTTGAAAATTTAAAGATGGTGAAACTGAAAATATCAGCAGGGAGAGAAATGGTAAACAAATATGCCCAAAGTGGGTTTAGTTTGAATACGTGGCTTGGAAAGAGTGGTACAATTATATGGTGGATGCAAAATAGCGTTAGGGAAGAACAACGCCAGAATGGAAGGTGTAGGTAAAGGGCGGCATGTATGGGAAGAATAAGACAATAAATTGGGGGAGCGAGTGTTTAAGTGAGTGAGCTGAAATGTGTGTAGCTGCGAAGGTGCAGAGTGAACAGAGTGCTGGGTGCGTGTAGGGGGATGAGTGACTAAGAAAAAGTGTGTAGGTAAGTATGTATGTTGTTGACTCTCTGACAAACAATAATAATGTAGCTGTTACTGTGGGAAGCTTGGCACACTAAATAAAACCTGAGTTGCACAATCGGGAAAGCATTAAATTAAAGTAGCCATTTATGTGTATTTATTAACCAATGCCCGCCATTCAAAAGCGTGATGCAACGATTTTGTCAGAGAGCCCTATAACATTCGCTTCTAGATTCCAGTTCAGTCCATTGTGAAATTTTTGTGTACGCTAACCTGTGCATTATTTATTATGTTATTCAGTAATGAAACATATTCAAACATGTCCGTTGAATAGGAAGAGTTCACGTTAATACATAATGCGTGCTTCTGAGATTGAGAATATGTTTTAGTGTGTTGTGCAATAGTGTGAATGAATCATTGAATTATGTTTATGAATTGGTATCCTTGAGTGTGAGTTATCTTGGTGTAAATATGAAACATACAGAATGTGAGTGTTTCGGAGCACTGATATAGTGAACATACTTTTTCTTTCGATTTACAGAGTTTGTGAAGAGCTTTTTTGTATAATATGATATGATAGGTTTTCAATGGATGGAATCAATTCACAGTTCGAAATGTCTAAACGGTAGATTGTTTCATGCATAAATTTAAGATGGAGCTAAATGTAATATAAAGTGGACGATTTTGTTTTAATCTTTGTTTGATTAGTAATAGATGAATTACCTAGTTTTTTTTACACAGCATTATTACCATTATATCGTACATAAAATGGTATATTTACATTTCAAAACCTTTATAACTTTCTTGTACTTTTCAATTAAACAAGCTTTTGGAGCTCTGAATGGTCTTGCTGTTAGATTTTAATTCAGTAGCAGACCGCACGGTGTTACACCATAATTAGAATATCAGTTAACACAATCTCTGTTTCTACAATTGTTCATTAAATTTATTGTCACTAGAATTAATAATACATATCTGACAGTAATTGTAATATATAACATAAAACTTATTCACAAACGTATCATTGGTAATTGCATTTATTCCACCATATAAACAAAAAATGCATATATTAATGCCTAAATCACTGCCGGGCTTCCATTCTGCATGGTCTGATAAAATATCAGTTCAACGGTTTTAAATCGTGTTATGTGAAAAAGGGATAGATGAATGAAAACAACAAAAGAAAATGAAACAATAAAGTATTATTGCAATGCAGATTATTCACAACCATTTGTTATTGATTTCTTTTTATCAAAGAACTTTGATCATATTGATCAACAAATTTATTGTTTGATGAACAAATTTACAAACACACACATATTCATAAGTACACACATACAAACACACTCTCACTAACACACGCATATAAAAAGATATTTTATTTATATTCATATGTATGAACACCCACACATGCGCACACTCACAAACACCCCCGCACTCATATATATGTGTACACGTATGTATATGTGCGTATACATTGAGGTGAATATAATATGGATACAAAGACAGACAGACAGACTGACACACAGATACACACATTCACACACGTATATATTTATGAACTCGCTGTGAAATATTTTGAAATTAAAATTGCCATCGGCCTCTCATACTAAATGTATACACACATTTAGATGCGATTACACGATAAGATAATATTTGATAATGGTGCTTTATACATTTGGTGTGTGAATAGCAATATACATTGAAATGATACGAAGTTTGGCACAGCAGTTACTCTCGAGAACTTCAAACTACTTTCGCCTTTGTTAATATCCATTGATGTGATGCTTTCAGTTTCACCGGTTTGAACGAAATTCGTGCTTTGTTTTATATATATACATATATATATATATATATATATATATATATATATATATATATATATATATATATATTTATATATATATATATATGTGTGTGTGTGTGTGTGTGTGTGTGTATGTGTGTGTGTGTGTATATGTGTGTATTGTAAAGAGTGTATAAACCTTCACTGGTTTTGAGGAAGCTTGCTAAGCTGTAAAAACTTGGTGTATGCAATTGAAAGAGCGTAAAATTTTATTTATCTTTATCTCAATTTAGTTCTCCGATTTCTGCGTGTGTATTTATAATATGATACACAGATGGCGGTATATATTAATGTTTCCTTTTATATCATATTTTATATATATAAAAAAAAGAGTTTAACTGATGTCAAACTATTGTTTTAGTAAGTGAAGGATTCTCAATACGTTTTTCAGCAGATGTCATACTTTTGAAAATTTATAAGGGAAAGTTTGAGCGTGATCTCGTAGATTCAGCTTGATCACCTTCTTCACACTTTACTTTTGTTGGTTTCTTTTCGTTCTATATAACATTTGTGATATTCTTTCTTTTTCCTAGTTGTAGCTTTGTCGAAGATAATACAGTCTGAAGCAAGGAGACTGAAGAATTAGATATGTGTGGAGGGCGTAGGAGGAAATTCGCAAGCATGTGTTTGTTTGTAGCGTGTGGATTGACAGAAAGTTATGGTTATTAGATTAACTTTAGATTGAAATGAGCATCTTTTTTTTTGCTTTTGTTTAAATTCCACACAAAACTGAAAGTAAAGGTGTAAATATATGAGTCAAATTTAGGTAGATGTATTCTCTGCGTGGAAAAATTGATTTTCGTGTGCCTTAGATTTCCCAAATGAATGTTTATAATTTAATCAAATCGTTATAAAGTATAGATGAGATCGAGGTTGAATTAACGTTTGATTTATTGAATTTCTTTGAGAAATTTTAAATTGATATTTATAAAGTTTAGGATTAACCAACTGCATTACTATTTTTATCGATATTATATTGTTGTATACAAAGGCATATATGTACGTGTCCGTTGTTACCTAAAATTCTAGATGAATGCACCATAAGCATTTTCCACACTTACGTCCATCTATAAAAAGACATGTATAGACAGGCGGAACTCCTTAAATATTTTTATCAAATCCTTCCTGAACCTGTCCATGGTCTGACCATTCATATGACGGCTATCCCTATAGAGGGTCGAGAAATGTAGGTTGGTACGTGTCTTGAGGGTATCTAAGATGTATAACCCGATGATGTCGGCGATTTCAGCTTGTAGATGCTCCCCATAAAGACATCGAACAATGGACCACCTTTCTTCACCCAGAAGGAATCGCTGTGGACCAGAATCGACTTTCTGGCATTCATGATAATTCTGATATCAAGAACACTTATGCTGGCGTGTTGCTCAGCAAAAGATAGGTCCTTCAGTAGGAGGGGCTTAGATATCAACACTGTCGAACTGGGTAAAACTGCAGGCTGATTTATTCTCGACATTTATGGCGGTAGAAATAGGTGCCAATGACACTCCTATTATCTCTTGTCCGGTTTTCTGAACGACGTGAATAATTTGGAAAATTCTTGACTATTGAGATTTAATACATCAAGAATTTACTGAATATGTTATGTGATATAGTTGTATTGTGTATATTGATATTTCTTTTTATATTCATCAGAGTATGCGTGTAAGTATATGTGTTTATATAACTGTATTTATATTTAATCACACACATAAATGAAAATAGAAAAAAACAGCAAACAGAAATAATTCATATTCACATCGGTTTGGATAATCATATGAAAGTCATAAGAAGATAAACTAAATACCATATCATAAAGTCTTCGAATATATCGAACTTACATTCTCTTTGAGAGAAATTGAAACGAGTAGTAAGACGCGATTTCAAAAAATCTCTGTTTGAGTAGGGGGCCTAATCTTAGTCATTCAGCAAATTTCGAAATTAACATGCTTTTACTGAAACTGTAGCCTGTTTTTGTGGAGTGAAAATTTGGGCCGGCAAACCAATTTCGGTCCTGTATCTCCGCGAACAATTTTTAAAGTTACTAATTCTGAATTACTAATTTCTAAACTTAGTAATCCTAAATTACTCAGCGCCCCTCTTGAAATATGTGTTGCAATGAACACCTCTAAATTTCTTGTTCATATCATTACCTCTATTTCGGTTCTGAGCGAATAACAATATCTTAAAACATGATGGTTCATCACAGATTGAGAAATGTATGAAGCACGCTCTTACGTTGTCAGTCGAGATAAACACGCGGACATTATTGGTAAAGATATGGAACCACGTTCACGAGACTCGATCGAAGGATTGCTTATATGATTTCCAATATCAGGACACAACACTGAATAATATATAAGATCACGTATATTTCTACCTTAGATCCATGAGCAATAATATATTCTCTCATAACTATTGGTCTTCAATATGCTAGTCGATTATACGAGTACGTAGTCTATATGTGATTGCTGTTTAAATTACTGTTAACGGCTGAATAAAAATTTCTTCAGAATAGAAATTGTTTATTTAACGTATCGTACGTATATGAACTCACAGCACTTTAATACGTGCGCTGTTTACTCAAGGCCTGTTGCTTCAGTTTCAGCTCATTAAGACAGCCTGCTCATTGTTCGTAGATTAAATTTCACTTAGTTACATGAGTATAATTTTGTTGTACAAAACTTGTTTTTTTAATCTTAGATATCCCAAATTTACTTAGTTAGGAACTCGACTTCACAAAGACTATATTTACCTAACAAAAACAGAAGCGAATTTGGTTATATTATTTTGTCTTTATATCATAGAGTCATGAATCAAAAATACCCTGTAGTCATAAGACCGCCTGTAAACAGTTATAACATCTCTCCTAACTACACCGTATATTTTTTTTAAATTAGCAAATATTTAGATATTCAGAGAACGGATATATATGAGATTCAAGGACTACAACTCAGACTTCTTCCTGTCCGCCAAATCCTTTAATTACTAGACATTGCAATTTTTCTTTTATGGAAATTTTCCTATACGTTAAAGAAAAATAACATTCGCAGCCAAGACGGAATGCAAAAAATCAAACCCGACATGTTTGCTGTGGACTCAAATATTCCTCAGTGTTTGAATACATACAATATGTGAGAAACATTGACTTAACAGATAATTGAAAATAATGCCGAGTAAAATATTTTACACAGCAAATACTTCGTCTATTCTCAAGGGAAGTAACAAAAGATATTGTCAGCAGTTAAGTTGGGGACTCGATATAGTTCTTGTGAACCACTGAATGTAAGAAATACGAAATGGCAAATGATGTTTCGTTCTCTCTTTAGGGGAGCAAGAAAACTCCCTGATATCATATTTATCCAGTGGCACAATTCCCTTCTGCAAAGATTGTTTAACTTCTCCCTACGTACTTTTAAACCTTGGGAGAGGCATTATACTGGTAATGAACACACGCACTGGTGCGGTCCTTTATTTAGCTATAAACAGTATTTAGCTTTTTTTTTTTTTGTTAAATCATTTAATTGCACTCTTGCAATCTCTTCAGTAACATGCCTCTCCACTTGCATTTATTTTGAATGTATGATTCAGCGTTGTTTTGAAATTGTCCGGTATGATCATGTGAGTGTGTGCACGCACGTATGTGTGCGTGATTATATGTAAGCATGTGCGTCCATATGTGTGTTTGTTAAATTTCATTCATATCAGATAAGATAGAGACTTTGGACTTGGTTTTGGTTTTCTCTCTGTTATTTTCTGTTTTCTTCGAAAATGCATCCGTTCGTTTTCACGTTCACGTTCTGTATTTTATGTGTGAACAACATCAGCAACCATGGGTAATTGTAAGAGTAATTGTAATCTACGTGTAATTGCTATTCAAAATTGGTCGTGTTCCAGTTATGACGACCGACTCTTGTATTTGCCGTAAAGATGCGTCATCAGGGTGTCTAGACAGGATTTCTATGCTAATCCGGTCCAGTATACCACCATGGTGTTCTTTGGCATGCTGGTAGAGCACCGAGGTTTGTTTGTGATTCTTGTAGTCTCTCCAATGTTCATTTACACGCTCAGTCAAACCTCTCACCGTTTCACCTATATACCGTGTTTCAGTTTTTACCATCACTTCCATACAGTTTATTCTGTAAACCACATTTCTGGTTTTGCAGTTGATACCAGGACTATATTTGCACACAATGCAATTCTCTTCTACACACTTTGTCCTTTTGAAAGTGTATGTTTTGCATATTATCGACCTAATGGATATCCCTGGTTTTTCTATGACATTTATCTTCAACTTAGTACTTTGGAGGATGTGGCGTCTATAAACATTATTCCTTGGACCTTGTCGGTATTGTACCACACGTTCTTTCTGTTTGTTTTATCACTAATTCTTTGTAGTCGATTCCACTGTTTATTACGGTACCTAGGTTCTGTTTCATCTCTATCTATGACAAACATCTCCTCAATTTTCTAGCTAGCTCCTCTGTACCCTCGGATCCTATCTTTCTGGCTGTATCCCGAAAACTGCATGCGATGCATGAAATCTTGTGTATGTCTTTGTCTTTCCCAGGGAGTGCACAGTGGGAGATATGTTTCTCATTATTCTGACTAAATCGGCTATTAATATGTTAATTTTCACACAATGTGATAGAGCCGAATTCTTATGGAAAACATACTTTGAAGATATAAGTTTCATATAATGTGAGTGGAGGATTTGAACTTTGTTGTTAATTGTTTCTAGCCAAAGTTCTGTGTCAAGTACCGAGAGTCTCTTGTTTAGGTGTCTTGTTGGGTAATCTATTGTTATTTTGATGCTCTGGTGTTTTGTATTAGCTATATTCTGGATGTTTTCCATCACGATCTACTCGTTCTCTTCAGTCTGAATGTTTGATGGTGTTTTGACTACGATGTTAATGTCATCCACATATCTCCCGTACAGTTTGATTGTTACTGAATGCTCCTCGAGAGCTTTTCTCAACTGTTTGTCCCACCAGGTCATGAATAGTTTCGGCACGTCCCCGGCTACACTGAAACCAATAGCCTCTCCCTGGGCCTGCATGTATAGTTTTTCATTGAATTTAACTATATGGTTCTGCAGGGTGGTCTTCAGATTTGCACCTACAGCATGTGCAACCATTTTTTCGTGTTTGGATGTTATGCTCTGGGTCGTGGGTGGGTGTATTCTATCCATTCCAACGCTCCGCAGTGGTTTTTCTAGCAGATGATGTGATCGTAGGTGGTCCACACCGTCCTGACCTGGTGGGGCAGAATCTAGTTAGGTCGTGGTGATCCAAGTGTTCATTATTATAAACGAGCTTGGAAAATCAATAATGTAAGAGCGTAATGTAATCCTAGTCATATTCCAGACTGAATCATCTTCCCAGTGGTAGACATGGGATGCCGCGGCATGTTGCACAGACATATCACGCAACACTTCTGAATTCCTGGAATAAACGTTTAAAAAATTTAAGATTTATATTGATACTTATGGATCTTCATCTAAAAATGATATCTTCACACAGATAGTATAAAGTAATAAATATTATGAAGACACAAAATAATATATATCCTTTCACTGGTTCACATACAAATTTGTATGAATTGATATCAAAATATCTTTACGCAAAATTTTCTACCAGTATGTATAAATTTACTAGAACAATTATATAAAAAAATATTCACAGAATGTATCTAAACGCTATCATTTTTAGATTCTTCATTTAAAAAAAACATCATTATTCAAAAGTTTTTGTTCAGCATCAAATACAATGGAAGATAAAAATAATTTACTCCATTGTTTGAAGTTTAAATTTATTTATTCCTCAGTTTTCTTTTTTCTTTCTGATTAAATACTGTCGCGGCAGATTCTAACCAGATTCTTCGAATTCTCTAATTTAGTCGGGAATAACATAGCTTGTTAATATTTTTTACATATAATAAGCGACGCTGATAACTGTAACATTAAGTTTAGAGCAGACAATATGTCCATTATCTGTCACCTGAGCTGATTCACTTAGATGTAATTATTTGCAATATATGGGTGGATGTTGCTAATGCAAGTCAAAGAAACCCGTGCATATGTATATATTCCGAGTTCATATTTTGCATCTAACATCGGTTAGAACAGAAGCATTTCAGCTTAATATTTTGTTCTTTTTAACTGAAAGATTTCATACTATTGGAACAAATAGGAGGATTTGTAATCTAAAGCAGCATTTAGTTAAATTGAACAGCCAGTCTTCTTTATTTTAGCAAAACTAAATGGTTTTTTATTCCTGTTCTAGTTTTTTGCAGTTGAAGGATTTCGGAAAAGCTGTGGCAAAACGTTGTGCCTGATGTGAGATGATTTTTTACTGAAACAATTCATAATCTAGCTGATGTAACATTTTGAATCTAGTATTGTGCTTTTGTCGGCGATGAGAGGTGTGGTGCTGTGAAAGAGTTTATAGATTTTTATGAGTGAAATGGTGCGCCATTTCGTTGTCATTCTTAGTTGTTATTACAAATGAGGTTTACGTAAAGTAAAAGGGTATTGTTCAGTGGTTAGAGCATCGGACTTACAATCATGTGGTTGTAAGTTCGATTCCTTAACGGGATTGTGTGTTGTGCTCTTGAGCAAGGCACTTAATTTTCCGTTGCTCCAGTTCATTAAGCTGTAGAAATGAGTTGCGATGTCATCGGTGACGTGAAGAGGGGAGACCGGCTTGCATAGGCGATGCAGGTCTTCCACAGACAAGCTTGCCCAAACTTGTGTCTCGGAGGGAAACTTTCTAGATGGAGTCCCGAGGTCATTTGCGACCGAGATGGATTTTACACTTTACATAACAGTATTTTATTCTTTATCGGTTGATGTTTTCTTCACATTCTATATGTCTCTCGCTTACGTTGATGCTAATTGGTGTTTATACTAAGATTGAAAACGGGCTGACTTTGGAAATGATGCAGTTATTCTATCGAATTCCAAATCTCGTCCATTATAAATTGCTGCATATACAAGAAAGAGATCTGTCACTGGATGTGTTATTCCTTTATCATTGTGCTACGAACATAGAAATATCCAGAAAAAATTTCATCCCTAAATTAAGTGTAAATTTTTAAATTTATTGACATAACAAGTCGTTATTTCTTTCTACTTGTCTTACATATACATGTTGAAAAATCAATAAGTGTCCATGTTTTCTTTATTTAGCATACTTTTATTTAAATAGCAAATCTTCATTTGTCTATTTTATTTTGTAGTTCTTCGCTCATTTATTTAACAAGTTCCTATCTGAAAACTAACAGAGGTTATGTGTTAGAGCAATCATTCTCCGCTAGTTTTATCTCTGTAACGTTTGCTCTGCTGCAAATGGAGCAATGTCAAAATAAACATAAAATAGACTTAGTAGTATAGGCAAAATAAGATTAAACTGACGTAAATTTGAATTTAGTTAAAGTAAAGACGTGAATTGTCTTGTCGTCTAAAAAAAACAAAAAACTAATACATTTATTTCCACATGATTCTATTACGAAACAGTCAAATATTTTATTAAACTACTGTCTATTTCGACTGGAGAGTGTCTTTTAAGCTCTAGGTCATGAATGACTATTAATTATCATTGAGATATTACATAAAATAACAAACAAGGTATATAAAATATGCATAAATTGTTTTCAGTATAACTGGTTATGTAATTTATGATAAATATGATTTTCGATAGTGTAGAGATGTAAATATTTTCTGTTCAACATTTCACTCCGATCTCTCGAGTAATTACATCTATTCTTTATATCTCGTTATTCGTCATTCTCATTGACAGACATAATGTTCCGAACACGCTTACAGAATTTGTATGCTATTATGTTACATTTTGCATATTAACTTGGTGTTTACTATTGCTTTCACACTTTTACTATTTTATATTTTTCAAACTATATCTTCACTTTCAAAATCGATATGCTTATCTTCTATTAATAAGAATATTACTACAACGTTATAACTAGATTCTGACACACCCATTGATTTAAATATTTTCAAGTGATACATTCCAATTTATTAGATACTTGTACATGTATGTATGATGAATGTATATATATATATATATATATATATATATATATATATATGTATATGTATGTATATATATGTATGTATGTACTTATATATAAATACATATATGAGATACACACACGCACACACACACACACATAATATATATATATATATATATATATATATACACACATATAGTTTTTTTTAATATTTGGTTGGCAAGATACTTTATATGAATTCCTGTGTTGAGGCATATTTTATTGTCTGGGGAGAGTCATTCGGCTTTAATGTCTTATTATTTATCGCACTCGAAGGTTCGACTTCCACTCATTAAAATTTTTGGGTTTTTTCTAAAATTTTCGTTGCGTCATGCAACATTTTCAATAGAAATTTACTGACTATTGAAAAGGTTGGAAGACGCAACGAAAATTTTGAGAAAAAATAAAAAAAGTAAATGAGTAGAAATCGAACCGGTGCGTGTGTTAAATAATAAGGCACTAAAAGAAAGGCAGCGAGCTGGCAGAAACGTTAGCACGCTGGGCGAAATGCTCAGCGGTATTTCGTCTGTCTTTACGTTCTAAGTTCCAATTCCGCCCAGGTCGACTTTACTTTTCATCCTTTCAGGCTCGATAAATTAAGTACCAGTTGCGCACTGGGGTCGATCTAATCGATTGTTCTCTCTACTAAAATTTCTAGATGTGTCATTAGAGTAGAAAAGAATAAGGCTGTAAAAGATAATGACTCTCCCCAGACACTAAAATATACATGCATCTGTATCTTTGAATGCTTTTATGAATACGTCGAAAGATACACACACACACACGCACATACGCACACTCATATATATATATATATATATATATATATATATATATATATATGTATATATATATATCCTCTGACATATATCTATCCCTTTTCTAGTTATATCTCTCATGGATTTTTCAATCCTTCCTCTCTCTCTCTCTCTTATCTCTTAGTCTATAATATTCTTCTCTCTCACCTTATATTCTCAGTTCATCATTTACCACTTATATTCTGACCACAAATCTCTCTTACAGTTTAGCATATATTCTCTGTGTCTTTCTCGTCGAAATTATTCCATTATAGTTTCATGTTGTTTCGTTTAGTTAATATTCATGAAAATCATGGAATATTCTAATTTTGGCGTGAAAATTCTTTTCTTACATACATTTATGTTTTTTTTTATTTGTCATCATCGTCATCCTGTCGACCTTATTGGACGCATCGGCATGACGAGTTCTCTCCAGTCTGTTCGGTCCGCCATTGAAATTAATACATCTTTTCGGGTGCACTCGGAATCCTCGTACTGTCATTAGGTGATTGTGAGGGGTACGATATGGTTGACCAACATTTCCATATTCATGCCTCGGTTCTCAAAGAAGAACGTCGCTGATGATTTCATCCTTGCTCTCCAGCAATGTCCAGTATATCTTCGTTTTTCTCTGATGATGTTTGATATCGGTGGTTCTTTCGTAGGGTGTTTTTTTGTTTTCTAGCAGATGCCCATAGCACGAAGCATTCTTGTATAAGTACTGTCAATTGATTTTCAAGATGCTTTTAGAATCCATGTTGTACATTCGTATAGCAGAACTGATATCACAACCGCCTGAATGACATTAAGTTTCAAATTGAATTGATGCTTAAATATCCAGATAATTTAGCTGTGGAGAGTTCGCCGATTCGGTCATAAACATCACTTGCAGACAGATCTTGCTTTGCGATTTTAATTCCGAGTTATGTAAATTCGTGAACGCTTTTCAAGGGCTTTCTAGATGTGGAGTTAATGTTGCCGCTCTGGTATAAAATTATACATTCTAACTTGTTGTAGTTGACGTAGAGACCAAAACATTTGGCAGGAATCTTATATGTGTGCAAGATCACCTGCTATTAACGCTAAGTCATCAAGATGTCATGCATAATGGTTACAGCTAGACAGCCTCTGTCTTTGGCTGTTTGGAAAGTGAATCCTTTGTACTTCATCTTATGTACAGAGATGCGTAGATCAGAATTGTTATATATAAAGAACTGGTATGGGTCACCGTGGAGAACAGCAGCCAGAATGTCAAAGAACTCTGTGTTGCCATCTGGAAAACGAATTATACAATTTTTCTGTACTTATTTTAAACATAATCTTTACTTGGCCTTGTGTTTTTTTCGTTCCACTAGCTATCTATAAAGCATTCCTGTTTTTGTGTTTCGTATTCAAGGCATCTATTGTTTAAAACTTCACTCAAATATTTGTTTATGACCTTACAACTTGCACGTTTCTCATACGTGTCGAAATACAAACTTTACTCATCTTCAATGAATCATCTGCTGAGGGCACAATTTTCGATTACTTTCTTCGTTTGCAATATTTGCAACGCGTGTTTTGAAAAGAAGTTAACACGAATATATTGACTCCATATGAAAACAAAATTTACATTCATTTATACATGCGTACAGACATATATACATATTTACATATATACATACTTACATACATATGTACATACATGCATACTTAAATACATAGAAGAGAAGCCGGTATCATGCCCCCCCCCCCCCCAACAAAAAAGCAATTCATGGCTGTATACTGTAAAATAGAGGACAACAACAGCATTAACAGGAAGAGTAGCTTTTCCTGTCAGGAACAAGAGGTAGCTACTAAATACCTGATAAACAAGATTGGATAAGACACCACCAAACCTCCACATTGTGATAAATATGTTGGTTCTGCTATACCAGTATCGAAGATATCAACCACATCAACAGCAGCTGCCCCAAAATTTATTCGAGATAATACCTGTCCTTGATGCATGATATAGCTGCAAAGACTATTTAAATGATATCAGTAGGAAGGTCTGCTCTGATTTATACATCAAAGGCATGTCACAACCAGCAAGTATACACAACTTTAAAATCAAGGAATGCCGGTAGAACACCCCAATTAAAACACAAGTTCGGTGCGAACATAGCAGACTTCATGTTGTTCTGTGGGACAGAAAAAAAGTCACGTTTTTTTGTAGAGGTCAGATGCCCGGCGGATGTAATGTACAATAGAAAGTCCAGGAAAACGAAATCATTTATAGCGAATTAATGCAGAACTTACAGCTTTTGTACAGAGTTTATGAATTCACAATTTGTACTATCACTTAAGGTTAATTAGTGTATGGCCTCAGAAATTTGCAAAAAAAAAAAAAAAAAAAGAAATACTCGGCAAAAGAAACTGGTACGAACTCTCCAAATTCAATTTCTTAGTCTCACAATGAAGATTTGTAAGACATTCCACCGATTCTCCATGAAGCATTCATATGGAAATAGATGCATACACTTGAGCGTATGCATCAATTGTACAACCAACAGACCAACTCGACTGCATGTTTACAAACACCGAGAACTCAACGGCTTGACCTCACTCAAATACTTAAATTAAACTGGTAAAGAAAACACATACGCACGCACATTTATAGATGTGTGTATGTCTAAGTGTTTGTCTGTTTCTGTGTGTAGTGTATGTATGTAGGTATGAATGTATGTATATATACATATATATACGTACACATACACACACACCTAAATATATATATATATATATATATATATATATATATATATATATATATATATATATATATATATATATATATATATATATATATATATATTTATTTATTTATTTATTTATTTATTTATTTATGTGTTTCGGCCAAGTGGCTGCGGTCATGCTGGTGCACCACCGTGATTTTCACGTTCCTTGCATGGCTCTTCTCCCCCACCTGACATGGTCCAATCAAGAGTTTTGATGGCACATCTGGTGTATAAGAGAATTTGACATAGCTGCCCTAAACTGTGTCTCATTACGAGCCATTGGTTCGTCTGGTATCGTGGACAGGAAAGCGTCAAGTTTTATCTTGAAGACCTCCGCATCCATCTCTTGCATGTCTCTCAAATGTTTTGGCAGGGCATTGAAGAGCTGAGGTTCTCTGAAACTGAGGCTGCTGCAGTATCTCGTTCTTATGTGAGATGCAGTGGACGGTACCGTTGGCACCATGCAGTGGCGACCCGTGCGGGCATTCCTGTAGTACTTGATACCAAAGTTTGGCACCAGTCCTTCCAGTATTTTCCATATGTATATTATTACATATCTCCCCCGCCTGCGCTCCAGGGAGTATTGACCTAGTGCCTTCAGTCGCTCCCTGTAGTTCATCTGTTGGACTGTGTCGATCTTTTTTGTATAGTGCCGCTGAATTGCCTCGAGTTGTGCTGCCCGCTTAACACTGTGTGGTGACCACAACTTGGAGCAATAGTCTAGGCGGCTCAGAACAAATGTCTTCCATAGAGTCAACATGACTTTTTGATCCCTTGTACGGAATGTCCTCAGTATCCACCCTGCCAGTTGTCTGCACTTTGCTGTCAACTTGACAATGTGCATGTGAAATGATGAATCCCTACACATGTTGATGCCCAGATCTCTTACTGTTTGTGGTTCTGGGATTGCAGTACTTCCAGGCCCTGTGTATGCCAGTTGGGAGGTACTTGTGGTCTTGTAGCGCAGTACTTGAATTTTTTTTGCATTGAACTGCATATTATTTTGCTCTGCCCACTCATATATTGCACTTAGGTCATTCTGCAGGCTTACAATATCATCAGGATTCTTTATTGCCTGAGATATCTTTGTGTCATCAGCATAGCTAGTGACAGTGGCTCTCCGAGTGACCGTGGGCATGTCCAGAAGGGCCACTATGAACAGTGGTGGCCCCAGAACAGTACCTTGTGGAACGCCGCTCAATAGCTGTGTTTTCCTAGATAGTTCTCCATTGGCTGCAACTGTCTGACTTCTACCATTCAGGAAGTCATGCAGCCACTCTCCTAATTTACCAGCTATGCCAAGGTTTCGCAGGTTGTGACATATCAAGCCATGATCAACTTTGTCAAAGGCTTTTGCAAAGTCGAGATATATCACATCAACATTTGAATGGATATTCTTGAATGGATATATATATATATATATATATATATACAAATATGAATATGCTCTTAACATTATGTTAATTAGCACTATTAAGAACCATTATGATTACTTCTAAACGTTATGACACTACCACTCCGTCTTTTTCTAGAACTATTGCCGTACCCCGTTATGGTAAAGTACTTAGTTTACATTTTTTTGTTATTTATACATCCAATTACCCCTAAAGAAAAATTAACCCATCATTTAATATTTCTAGTTTAGTCATTTACTCAACTTCCTTAAGCGTTACACTGCAAAATGTTATGATTTAAATATATTAAACTATCATTCCTCTTTCTCTTTTGTTTTCTTTTATTCTCTGTATTTTTCTTCATACTGATGAAGCTGTATCTTCCAGAACGGATGTGCTGCAAAGTACGACGAATATTATTCTTAGAATTTTAATTGCCAACACTGTAGGACATTGGAAGCGGCAACGGCTGTTAGAGAGGGTAAAGCCAATTTTTGTTGATCAATATTTCTCCATTTTCTGCTTAATTTCTATATATGTATATCTATCTATCTATCTATCTATCTATCTATCTATCTATCTATCTATCTATCTATATATCCCCCTCTCTCTCTCTCTTTCTCTCTCTCTCTCTCTCTCTCTCTCTCTCTCTATATATATATATATATATATATATATATATATATATATATATATATATATATATGATAGAAGTGATTGTCTATAATCTCCAGTGTTAGAAATGCTTTAAAGGGCGTATTCCTCGCTAATTGTCTGAGTTTCTAGTCTAATTTCACGGTAAATCCATTGTCATTTGTTTTATGAAAATCAGCTGATTATATCATGATCTACAACTCATGTAGCCAATAATATATTACTGGGCGCTCTAAAAATCTATACACGAAATTCTTTACATTGCCGGAAAACAGTTTTCTGTAATCATATTAGTTGATATACGGGTGGAACCTGACCGAAAGGAATGACTATATTTAACAATTAAAAGTGCAAAAATATTCATCAAAAGTAAAGCGTTCATATCAATGGCACCCTTTTGTTTCCACTTAAAGAATGCTACAAAGAATTAGGCATTGATAATATATACTACACAAAGGTGTTTCGAACAATAGAATAAACAAAAAAATATCATAACAGCCTGGGATATTCTCTTGTAGCAAGAGAAAGTCCTTTCCAATTTAACATATCCTTTGGTTATTGTCTGTTAATTCAAAACACTTCTGTATTTTATATTTTAACAGTACCTAATTATTTGTAAGCTTCATTGTGTGAAGGAAGAAGAGTAGATACTTTTAAATCGCGTCACAACTCACTTCAAAAGGTATGCTTTTGTAATCTATTGAACAAATAGTAAAATGTAACACTTAAAACATTTATTAGAGTCGTCTGTGTAGAACTCAACAAATGGAATCGTTACCTACTCCGAGTTGTCATTGATTAATCACTTTAGAGTGTAATTTATACAATTTATAACGTAATTCATAAAAGGAAAGAAAAATGAGTTTCCTTCCTGCTACACCCCCGCGCGCACGCATACACACATACACACACACACACATATATATATATATACGACGCTCGTCTTTCAGTTTCCACCTACAAAATCCACTCACAAGGCTTTGGCCGGCCCGAGGCTATAGTTGAAGACACTTGCCCAAGGTTACATGTGGTTGTTAAGCAAGCTACTTACCACACAGTCACTCCTGCGCCTATAATAGGAATGCATATAGCACCTAGGTTTCCCAAGCAGTCACACATCTAAGTGCTAACTAGGCTCAACCTTGCTTAATTTCAGTGATCGGACGAGGACCTGTACATTCAACGGGATATGGCCGTAAGCAATATATATATATATATATATATATATATATATATATATATATATATATATATATGTATATATATATATATATATATATATATATATATATATATATATATATATATATATATATGTATATATATATATATATATATATATATATATATATATATATATATATATATATATATATATATATATATATATATATATATATGTATATATATGTTTTTATGTATGTATGTATATATGTATATATAGATACATATATTTATACACACATGTATATATATATATATATATATATATATATATATATATATATATATATATATATATGAAGGGCATTATTACAGAAAATAATAACGCCACTCAGTGGACTTCTCAAAATAACCACATTTAGTACCTAATGCGAGGAAAAACAATCAACAGAAGACGACCAACTTTCTTTTAAATAAACTTCACTGTGTATCGGCCGATTTCGCGATTACTAGAATAAATCTAGATTTCGTTCATCAGCACACTATTGTCCCAAAAATATATACAAATAAACAAAATTCTCACCTCACCAAAAACGAACACACTACGTATCCGACAGAGTAAAGGGAATGAAGTTTATCTGTATATATCTTCATCAAAGAAGCGGGAATAACTTCCGGGTTGCTTCTGGGTACCCATGTGGAGACAGGAATAAGAATTCTACATTGAATATATTCCGTGTATATATTTGATAAATAAATTCAAAAAGGGATAAAACTCTTTTACAATAATTTTATGAAGAAGCCAATGTGTAAAAAAAATCATAAGGGAAATTTCTATTCCCAAGAATATAATTATTTATACAAAGGGCATTATTACAGAAGACGACCAACTTTCTTTTAAATAAACTTAACTGTGTATCGGCCGATTTCGCGATTACTAGAATGAATCTAGATTTCGTTCATCAGCACAGTATGAATTCTTTTACACGCTGGATTCTTGATAAAATTCTTGTAAAAGTGTTTTATCCCTTTTTGAATTTATTTATCAAATATATACTCGGAATATATTCAATGTTGAATTCTTATTCATGTCTCCACATGGGTACCCAGAAGCAACCCGGAAGTTATTCCCGCTTCTTTGATGAAGATATATACAGATAAACTTCATTCCCTTTACTCTGTCGGATACGTAGTGTGTTCGTTTTTGGTGAGGTGAGAATTCTGTTTATTTGTATATATTTTTGGGACAATACTGTGCTGATGAACGAAATCTAGATTCATTCTAGTAATCGCGACATCGGCCGATACACAGTGAAGTTTATTTAAAAGAAAGTTGGTCGTCTTCTGTTCGTTGTTTTTCCTCGCATTAGGTACTAAATGTGGTTATTTTGAGAAGTCCATGGTGTGGCGTTATTATTTTCTGTAATAATGCCCTTTGTATAAATATAAACGAATAATTATATTCTTGGGAATAGAAATTTCCCTTATGAATTTTTTTACACACTGGCTTCTTGATAAAATTCTTGTAAAAGAGTTTTATCCCTTTTTTAATTTATTCATCAAATATATATATATATATATATATATATATATATATATATATATATATATATATATATATATATATATATATATATATATATATATATATATATATATGTATACATACTTATATACACATATTCAACTTGGCTGTGTATGTTTAAATATATTTGCATGATTATGTAAACGATTATACAAAAGTAGGGTACTTGAGACCAACATCTATATAGTGCTCTGTGGTAGATTCAAATTTGTCTCAAGAAGAGAAAGGCGTGTTCACAATTTTTTAGGCTAACTATCTCAGATGTTGTTTCGCAGCTTTAATTTCACTATGTAATATGAATGATAATGCGAAATATTGATTCATCAAACAAACGTGATTGACACAAGAATCACCCTTGGAAGATCCGCAGGGTATGTTTTGCTTTTTGCAGTAAGATCGGCCGTGTTTTTAACCTTTCTCTGCTTACAGTCCTTGAGACAAATCTGGAATAAGCAATAACGCATGACGTTAAGGGATGTTACTACCATACTAAATAGAATCAACTAAACGATCATGTTGTACAAGTAAGGTATAGATACACAGCAAAGGTATAGAAAATTCCAAGAGAAATAATTGGCCAACGTTAATGAGCAAATAAGCTTGTGAATAAACTTGATAATAGAGAAAATTTGGTATTGTACTGAAGTAGAGCTGGAACAAATTAAGCGAAACATATCAGTTTGTTAATATAGAAAGTAAAGTTTAAAGGAATGTAATTTTGGATTATTTTCAGAGAAATTAAGAAATTGAATCTCATATAGAGAAGCAAGAGAAAAAAAGCATCATGTTGAAAAAACATGATGCATTAGGCGAAGACGTTGAAGACGTTTTGTTTGAAACATTTTCTAATGGAGTCAACGACATTTTAGTGGCAACATTTGCTTCATGATTGTTGATGTGGCATATCTGAAAGAGATAACAAGAACGTAAATGGAATCACATGATCATGTGAAAGCAAACAATAAAATTAAAATCATCGGTTTCATTAAAAAAATCTAATACAAACGAATCAGTATTGAAAGAAGAAACAATTGGGATTGGAGTGCATTCCATAATATAAAAGAGTAATATTAATGGATGTGCTTATGAAAATAATGAGAAGTGCTGATAATTTATCGGAAAGACAAAGGCAGTTCAAGGTGACATCCCAAACCTAGAATAATGATTAAGAGGATATATGACAGTAAAGAAAATCATGTATAAATGCAATAAAAGAAGTGAAACAGAGGTTCATGGCAGAAACTGCGAAAAGGAATTCACATAAACAACAAAATAATACACACAAAATCTGTATATTCACTATGCAACGGAAATGAAACTATGTGCTGAACGGAAATATAATTCATGAGCCAAATATAGGTGAGGCACCAGGAACTAATTATGGAGAGAAAATTGGTTCGAACGCGTTTCATATTATTAGCACTGAATTAGAAATAACATTTAGATATGAAAAAAAAAAAAAGATATTAATAAGCAGAAAAAAAGGGTAAACTTATTAGAGATAGAAGAGGAAATAAATAGTGTGGCAAACGTATTTCAGCTCTGGTATTTGAGCTGTATAAAGGAACCTAATTCAAAACTTCAGAGAACATCAGTGGGACTGGATACGCTAATAGGCGGTGATTATAGACTGTATCCATGGATGATACCCTGAGGATTTATTTTGGTGTCAGATGATCAGTCGACTCAAAAAGAAATTGCTGTCGACAATTTTACGTCCGGTTTCATGTCTTCCTTTGATCTGGAATTCTTTAAATAGCATTATGGTTAGTAGTATATATTCATTTCTTCAAGACGCATTGGCGTGGCCGGATAAAAGTACGCTATTCAGTGGGAATAGCAGCGGCACGAAGAATAAGCTTCTTGTTTACAAAAGAATTGTAAATGGAACTTTGCCATACTCTTGAGGGATTACATGCAAATAATTTCCGAAATCATATTAAAGGAATGCATGAATATTTTACAGAGACAAGTGGCATTTGTTTCACTTGAAGAAGCACGAAAAACATGTGAGGACTTACGTTATCAGAAATATATGGAAAGATATTGAAATAAAGGAGGTATATCAATACTATTGTTCGTATTGTGCATGCTAATTTTAACGTCGACTCTAAAGGTTTATAATTTAAGGTTGAAAGAGTTCATGATCAAACCTTCTGCTACGTATGCATAATCATATGTATACAAAAACCGAAAATGTAAAGGTGATCCTAGTATGCGGAGACACCTTTCGGTCACGAATGACCATGTGATTGCATGCACCTAGAAAGTTACCTTCCAGGGCACAAGTCTGGGCAAGGTTGTTTATAGAGGACCAGCAGTCGCCCATGCATACCGGGCTCCCCTCTCTACGCCACCGATGTTATCCAAAAGGAAAGGCAAAGGCCCATATATCTTGGCATCAGTGACATCGCAACTCATTTCTACAGCTGAGTGAAGTGGAGCAACGTGAAATAAGGTTTCTTGTTCAAGAACACAACACGCAGCCCGGTCCGGAATTCGAACTCACAACCTCATGGTCATAAGATCGACGCGCCAACCACTGAGACATTCGACCTCACATACTAGTATACACTGCCCATATATATTTTGGAGATATCTATATATATATATATATATATATATATATATATATATATATATATATATATATATATATATATATATATATATATATATATATATATATATATATATATATATATATATATATATATATATATATATATATATATATATATATATATATATATATATATATATATATATATATATATATATATATATATATATATATATATATATATATATATATATATATATATATTTCAGGATGTTACGTGCAGATTTAACAGAATAAAAATTTGTCCACACAAAATTCTAGACCGATAACATGTCTACCTACAATTCACAAATCCTTTACTGCCATAATATCGCAGAGAATATGCAAACATCTGGAAGAAAACAGCCTATTTCCAGAAGAGAAGAGATACTGCAAGGGAGCACACAGGTGTAAAGATCAGCTATTGATCAATAAAGCCATAGGAAAAAGAAGGGTATCAGCATAGCTTAGATTGATTATCGAAGGGTTTTTGATAGAAATCCCCATACATGGATCGCACAAGCACTATCCATGAACAAGGTAGCACCCATATCACAAAATATATACAACATTCCAGGTGGGAAACAGTGCTACAGCTCCAGACAAAAGAGAACTTATAAAAAATAATGCCATCCCCATTAGAAGATAAATATTCCAGGGAGAAACGCTAACTCAACTCCTTTTCTGCTTGACACAGACACCTTTATCTGACATGCTAAACAGAAATGGATGTGGATGCAAATGTTACGCCAAAACAATCAACAATCTCTTGTGTATAGATTATATAAAGCTATAAGCTGCAAATGATAAACAGCTGGAAACATTACTACAGACAGTACAATGATTTACCAAATAAACATAAAATTTGGCTTAGAGAAATGTGCCATAGCAACCTTGAAAAGAGGAACACTAGTTAAGAGTAACAGCATCACACTACATCAATAAAACGAAATAAGTGAATTAGATCAAAGTCTGACATAGAAATACTTAGGAATCAATGAACTAGATAAGATACAGAATTCGTAAATGCAACCGAAGATAAGAAAGGAATACTAGAGACGAGTTAGATTAATACCGAAAACAGAGTTCAATGCGAAAAACAAGATAATATTTATCAACACGCTAGACGTCCTAGTTATAAGTAACAATATTTTTAACAGGACTCCAAATGAACTAATCAAAATATATAGGAAAACAAGAAAAATAATGATAGGATTTAGGATGCATCAACCAAAGTCTGACATAGGGAGGTTATATATATATAACATATAAATAGATGGTGGATAGGTGGTAGATGCATTATACAGATAAAAGCATTACAAAATAACCACTATAGGATTAAGGAAATACCTACATCGGTAGCAAGGAAAACTTATACAAACAACCCCAAAACAGGAGCAAAACAATACTGCTTGCTGTTTTTAAGGTCATTGTTATTAGGGAGAGCTAGGCTATTTAGGAGGGCTCTTTGCGTATAATACAACTTGAAAGTCTAGACTTTCCCAGAACACACCATCGCTGTTGCCCAGCACTAACACTACAGAAAGCGAACATGGAACTTTTATCGACTGCATGGACATATTGGTAGGAGGATCTGAGTGCCTTAAACATTCCAGATACGAATTATTCTGTCTTGGTATTTGCAGCTCTCTTAAATGTATAAACTGAAGAAACACCGGTATGAAAAACTGCTACTACACCTGCTCAGCGTCAGAGAATTACGGCATATGTCGCATTTTCAGTGCATGTATACATATCATCATCCCCGACATATCAAGTCCTTCAATCACCGGATGTTGGCAACAAATTCAGCACATTGTCAGTGGAACGCGTCCAATCCACAAAAAGCGGGATGTCATTTACTCCCGCCTGGTCACACGTGAGGCGATATTGTTGCTTTTGTTGATGTCATTATTATCATACTTGTTGTTGCTGTTGTTGTGGGTCTTTGCAATAGTTATACCGTAAACAATTGTATATTTTTGCTCTTATTTCCATAGTATATGTGTATGGATATATATATTGTATTCAAAATATATTTCTTCCTATACATTTATACCACTTATTTGAAGCTCACCTTTATTATAACATATTTCACAAATGTAAGAGAGAAAAAAACGAAGTATTTCACAACAATGTTGTCACATTTTAATATCTCAGTTAATCTAAATTTTATAGTCTCATTGTGTGTTCTTTTAGAAAACTGATTAATATCTCCATTCATGCTCCCGACCTTTCTCATGCCTAATCAAAATATTTAATCTAACGTTCTATAATGCATCAAATTAACTCTTCTTGCTCATAACGTTATTTGTCTTGCGTACAATAAATTTATGAGACTATTTAAAATCCAACATAATATATGCACACTAATTGATTTGTAATAATATCCAAAAATTTACTATCATTTTTCTTATATCTACTGGTTCTATTCAAACGTTTTTATTCATTTAAAACCTGATAAGTTAATATCAGTCTGAATTATATTTCCTTAAGAATCAAGTCATGGCGAAAATCCATATTGTTTCTTGTAGGCATTTTATAACAAAAAAAAAAAAAGAGAAGAAAAAAAGAAACAAACTATTATCTACTTTATTTCAAGTAGGTTTCTTTTTCTCTGTATAATGGTGCACATTCCAGAACTTTAACGTCCAGAAAGCTAAATGCCTAGCTTTCACTGGAATTCGAAAATACTGTTGTACATTCTAATTTATCGACATATAATCAGACATTTTAGATTCGCTCATTATAGACAAAATTAAGGCCTTTTCTAAAAGTGGGACAACCACACATTACCCGTTACTGCGTGATTAATCTCAACATCCGTAGCCAAAATTGATATTAGATGAATTATATCCAATTTGTAGCGAATTAATTTAAATATATTACACTTTCACGTGGCCGGGAACAGAAATTTCGTAGTAAACTTCTGTTGCACCTAAACATGACGAAATGTTTAGACTTATGTTAGACGCGTCTCACATAATTCTCTACTAAAGTAAATACCATTGCTACTGCCATTTTTTAAATCCATGATTATATCTTCCTTTGGAAAAATGCTTGATGGAAACGTCTTCTAGTCCTGATTATTGAGATTTTATTTATTTATCTTGGGTGTGGGTAGAGAATGAGAATTTGCCAAAATGACCTTACCATCAGATTCAGAATTCATCATAGGCTGGGTCTACTTGCCATATGACCTCTACACAATTAAGGTTCACAGCGCATGAAGGCACTGCAACATAAATTCTTTTCCTCAACAGGCTCTCAAAACAAATCCATGACAAAGATCCCATCATCTTCAAACGAAATATGAACAAATTTATTCAGGGGATTCCAGATAACCATCCTACATCTGGGCATAACTCAGTCGACAACAACTCTCTACAGAAATGAGCCGTGATATCAAAAAAAATTATTAAGAGATCCCATCATGTAATACCATTAAGTTAGACACGGCCCAAACAAATCTTTCGCCGACACGTATCGAGTTTATCTAAGCTACAATTCTCTAGTTGTTAGTGGGCTGTGATTTCGGAGACTTGTCCATCTATTTTTAGCAGGTTGAGTGAGAGATACTGTACAGTGTACACTAATAGTTATGAGTCGAACAAAGAGGTCTGAGTGAAATACAGCTGTTCTGAAGCCTTCGTGAAGAGAACCATCATTATCCGTCAGCTTTACACTTAATCCGATTCTCGTTTTAACACATTCACTGGCTTTGAATAGCATTATTGAAGTCAATTTCCTAAAATTATTTAGGCACTGCCGTTGAGTTGGTATCTACAAGTATTATGTGAAAATGTGATAAAGAACTGCAGAAAGAACAGTAAATTGAGGATCAGCTATGCCTATCAATAAATATTTGTTTATAAATGAAGAGATTTCGTGCATTTTACTTTCGTGCGTCTTACTTTCTAAATATTTCTGAATATATAATTAACTTTCGTTTTTTTTTTCTCCTTGATATAAAAAATTCATATAAGTAGAAATTACTATTATTTTTACTATTACATTATTTACTATGAAACTTTAGAAAAAATTACTTCTGTATATTCAATAAATAAATTATTATATATATTTTTCGATTTCACTTATTGTGAACTATATAACTTTTGAAATATAATTATATACTTCAAATTTAAAATCTGTAAAGGTGAAATTCATATATATATATATATATATATATATATATATATATATATATATATATATGGTATGTTCATAATATAGAACATGTTCTCATAAAAGCATGAATCTCACGACATGATTTTCGCCCCAATTTCCTAACTGTTACTTTGATTACATATGGAATATAATATCCTATCACTGACCTATATTCCATGTAATAAACTATCCCCGGATTTCCGCCACCTACTTAATGAATATGTGTATACGAAAAAAATGTGAATATCTTGCACATGCATCATAACTGCATGAAGTGAATAATAGAAGCATGTATCCTTTGCAATTTCCCCAATGACAGTAGCAGCAAATGTCATGCTTCACATATAACTTGAAATTATGTTGAAATCTCGGTTTATCTTCCCGATTGCCATTATCTATCAACAATTACAGGCCTGGATTGTTAATATTCTTTTATTTCTTAGTTGTTTCGGTCATTTGACTGCGGCCATGCTGTAGCCCCACCATAAATAGTTTTAGTCAAAGAAATCGACACTAGGTTTTATTCTATCATTTTCTTTTTTATCGAACCACCAATTTACTGGAACATAAACACTCGAACCTCGGTTGTCAAGTGATGGCGGGGGGTGCACAGACACACATAACTTCACAGACACATAAACACACACACACACACACACACACACACACACACACACACACACACATATATATATGCGACAGATTTCTTTCAGTTCCCCTCTGCCAGATCCACTCACAAGGCTTTGGTGGGCTAGAGGCTATAATTTAAAGACACTTCCCCGTTGTGCCACGCAGTAGGAGTGAATCCGAAACAATGTGGTTGGGAAGCAAACTTCTTAGCACACAATCACGATTATACAAAACTAGAATTAATCAATAATTAAAAGTTTGTTTATGATTGTCGTAGATCAGATGAAAAGTAGTTGTGATCCTAGTTTTGGATTTAATTTCCAGCAATTGTCAGATGCAAACTAGTCTCATATTTTTCCACTACCAGTTATATACATCTTTGTGTGGTTATGACATCTCATTCAAAATTACGTAGCATAGAATTCATAAAACAGCTCACACCATCATAAAGAAATTTATTGGAACATATCCTCTGATTGAGCAAAATAATGGGAATGGAATGCAATAAGGAGAAACTATACGTTTTTCCTACTTGCAGAGAAGCATCCCTGTTTCTCATTGGCGCACTTAATTCGACGTTCTGATTAACATCACTGCTGGGCTGTTAGGTAACTTTCACAGAAATCATTCTGTTAAAATAATTTGGTTAAAGTTTTTTAATCAGAGATTCACATCCTCCCTTCTTTTCAATCTCCAAAAGTGAATCGAGAATGGCCATGAGCACTTCCTTTCTTCACATAACGAAAGGTTTAGAATCTCAAGATACTTCGGATTATAGAGCGTGTGACATAGAGGAAACAATTAGAATGCAACTTTAGGGAAGTATAGTATATTTGAGAAAATATATTTTGCTGTATTCATATCATATTCCTGTCAGGAAGGACACGTATGTTAATGAAGTGAATTAAAGTGCCTGATTCTTTTCTCTCTTTTTTTCATTTTGTCGGTGGATGATGTTCCGGAGGGAAAATAATTAGAATTAGTGGGTTGCATATAACTAGAAGTGTTTCCGTTTCAGTTCTTAGGGATTCGTTGCTCTACAGCCTAATTCGAAATTTTGAGGAACAACCGTTGATTTTATAACTAATATAAATAAATCAATATATAGCAAAAAATCACGGATTTGCTTTAATTAAATATAATTCCACCTCACTTTCAATTGAGGCTTCTACTAAAATACAAATAATGAATATTTATATATCCAAACATTTAGATGAAAGAAACACCGTTGTTATGGTAAGCTAAATGCAGGTCAAGATATATACTAATGGGATAGTCCTTAACGGAAAGGTTTGACAGTTATATATGGATAGTAGAAATTGCCCGTATTATTAGCTGTGAAAAACATCTATACGAAGCAGAGGCATTGCAATTCACAAATAAATATGAAGGAAAATTCCAGCAAAAAAAACTATTTCTGCTAAAGTTTCTGGTGACGTGTATTATTTTCTCTCTGTCGTTCGTTATATGGACTGCAGATTTCATTTCCATTCGTCGTTATGTTCACTCTTACAACAAAATTTGTCATTTATACCTATAAAAACATGTTTCTAGCATGGCTTATTTCTATTTGACTTTCTCTAGTCTCAGTGACAAATGTGTTAAGGAGACCTGAAGACCGAGGCATTTTGTTTTATACAAGAAAACTTAGAGCTTAGATTTTGCATTACGGTTTTGCATTGGGAATTTTAGAAAATGTTTGTATCGTACTCATTTTGTCATCCCTTACTTGTTATTATTGCTGATTAGTCCCGGATATAGGGGTGAACAAAACATATCCGTCTGTGTGCTTTTATTATTCATACATATTGTCTAGATAAACGTAACACAAAATATATTATCTTTCAGAATATGGTAGGTTTTTATTTGCGAAACATTTAGTAGTTATTCCAGATTTAACGATCGCTTAGAGACTTCTTGTTAAAGTTGAGATTTAAAGGGGATAGTTAACAGTATATATTTATAATTTTGCAACAGATTGAGGTTGAGATCGGAATGGTCATGCCCCATTATATTAACAGCGAAAACAATGACTCCTCCATTAAGAAGTTTACTATATCTGAGAATTATCTCACTGGGAATATTATGTATGTTAAAGAAATGGCATTTGAAATTATTATAACACAATTCGAAATCTCTAACGATTTATTACCACCGTTTTATATTTCCAACATAAATAAAATAAAAAAATCCAAAAAATTCATATTATTGAAATGTTTTCTTCAATATTCCTTTATTCTTCGAGCTATTGATCACCACTTTCGTATATTTTTGAATAACGTAGTCATATGATAGAATATATATACAAATAAATATAAATATAAGCTTTTGTTAGGCCAATATTTCAAATATATCAAATATGTAGCAGACATAATTTAATACACTTTTCCTAATGTAACTTCATAAAATGAGAAATATTAGACTTTATCTTTTAATGCGACACAATACCAAAATATATATCCGGATATTTGCATTATAACTCAGTCATTCTCTGTTTAACTCTATCCTCCACTTTCTTTAGACATAAGCATATAGGCATACATCATCATTCATCATCATCATCATTATGGGCGTCGTCATCATATTCGTAGTCATCGTCGTCGTCATCATCATCCTCATCATCATCATCAACATTAGTCACTACTTTTTATTATTCACTACTTTTTATTAATAGCAAAACTATTTAATGCCATATTATATGATTGGATATGACGATACGGTTGGAATATTTTCTGATTTTATTCGTAATGTCGATGGCGATATTTATAATAATAATAGAATTACAAAAAAAAGAAAAATAATAATAATCTTCAATGACATTGAATAATGTGGGAATATATGTGTGCGCGCGCGCGTGCGTTTATTAGTGTGTAGCTGAAGATGGAGGTATGTTGGATTGTTGGTATGGGTGTTTTTGTATATGTAGAATAGTATTATAACAGATCCTTTTAATATATATATATATATATATATATATATATATATATATATATATATATATATATATATATATATATATATATATATATATATATATATATATATACATATATATATATATACATATATATATATATATGCATATATGTGTATCACTATACATCTATATATATATATATATATATATATATATATATATATATGCACACACACAAGTATGTGTGTGTGCATGTGATCGTGTGTGTCTACTCTGTCTATGGCAGTACGTTGTATGTACATACGTACGTAAGGATGCAGTCGTACAGACACACAAATCATATTTGATTGAATCCATTTATTAAGCACCAACATTATTTTTTGAAAAACCTATAACTCAAAATTGCATAATCTAATGTTTTCCTTTGTCTAGAAACATATTTCTTGCAGACCTCATATTTTACGCTAAACTTCAGAGATTATATATGTTGTTTAGCGGCATAGTAACGTAATGTATTCTCGGTGTCTGATTAATTTTAGCGTAACATATTGAGGCAGATATACATTAAATATAATCCGAGTAATTAGAGGTGCAGTGTATTTCGTAAAGCAACATCTTGATATATTCGTTTAAACGAATTATTTCAATTTTTTTTTTCGGTTTTAACCATACTTGTTTCAGATATTATCAATCTTGTTACGTTTCTAAAAACTGCAACTAGTGTGTTGTAATCATTATGAAACCGAAACGAACAACAGACAGTTAAAAGATGCTGTGAAACACTACTTTTATTGATCATGCCCTGTACAGAGGGGGAAATTATATTTCATTTGATGAAAATATAGATTTATGAACTGTGTGAGAGATTTTTGAGAGAGAGAGAGAGAGAGAGAGAGAGAGAGAGAGAGAGAGAGAGAGAGAGAGAGAGAGAAAGAGAGAGAGAGAGAGAAAGAGAGAGATAGAGAGAGAGAGAGAGAGAGAGAGAGAGAGAGAGAGAGAAAGGTACGGTGTTATCGTTTATCATTTAATTCCTTTAGTCATTATTTGAGTGTCGAAAAGATCGACCCCAGTACATTTTAAAGCTTGGTATTCTAGTGTATGTATGGTGTACGTGCATCAAATGTATGATGTGTGTCACAATGCTATCATAATTTGTTAATGCATAGATTGGTTTATGTTTGAGAGGCAGGGTTGTCGAAATAAACCTATTTGGGAATGCCAAACAATTAATGAAACAACGCACTACCATGCTCAAAACCAAACATCTGGTAGATGAAGAACATTGTAGAAAATGAAGGAGAGTATATTTTAGATTTAAAAATATATTAATTTATCTTAATTTTAAAAATAAAAGCACCAAAGAATTGCATTATTTATGGGATGACCCAATAAAAGAGCTATTTCTAACAAAAACCTGGAATAGATATATATGTGTGTGTGTGTGTGTGCGCGTGTGTGCGTTGCGTGTGTAAGTATGCGCGTGTGTGCATTTATGTGCTTCTGTATATATGTGAAGATATTGCGTGTATGATTTTTATGTACGTATCTATTTGTAACAGAAAGAAAAAACATAACTAAAAAAAAAACAAAACAAAAAAAACAAGCGCATGGTGTGTAAGCTCTAACATACATACATCGAAATGCAGGTGTGAAAGACTATAACATTGATAGTTTTTGGTGGTGGAATTTAAATCTATGAATATATTATGCTTAAGCCACATACAAAAAGAAAGCACCAATGTTTCATATATGGATATAATTTGAGCAACTGAAATCTAGGAAGCAATGCAAAGAAAAGCAGAAACAAATGATAAAACTAAAAAATACATCAATATAAATACATTATCATTCAGATGGTCTTACACAATTCCCTACCAAGATATAACCACGAATCGAAGTGATGTAAATAATTAAATCGTATATGTAATATACTCCTGACAGGATAAACTCTTAATACAGTTAGATACAGAAGTTTGAATAAAAAAGAGATAATCCGTGAATAAAAATTATATGCAATCTAAAATTATATAGAAACGTTCCAAGCAACAGCTGCATAAAGTAATACTATTACGATTATACATATGGTTTTGAATACTGAAATTACACGAATTACATTTACATTATATTAATGCGCAAAGATGTATACTCCATTCACCAGTTAGAATTAGAAAATGAAATGAAAATATGCAAAGCTTAATTAAGTAACATGGAAAACACACCTGCAACATCGCATCAGAGAATCTACAGAAGTATTGATATTGATGTGCATGTTTTTTTTTTTATAATATACACCATTCTCTTTTAAGGTTTGCATGCATTGCCAATAGGCATTACAGGAATAGATTTAGGCAAATAATATATGTGTGCGTGTGCTTATGTATACACACACACACACAAACGCATAATATATATATATATATATATATATATACATATATGCATACATACATACACACACACACACATACACACACATATATATATATATATATATATATATATATATATAAATCCACGCGCGCGCACATATATGTAGTAGGTCTCTGGTACCTGAATTCCAGGATTTCAAGGTATATTGAACCAACTCCTAGCCACTATTATTTCCATTTTACTCTTACTTAGAGTAGTAGGAACCGCCTGTTTCTCAGCTTCGAATTTAGTGGCATATGTCATGACAATCCATCTGTCTGCTAGGTGGTAGAAATACCCTTGGTTTCTGTTAAGGCTCAAGTTTACACCACTGAGTGTAGGGCGGAATCTGATCTATTGTTACATCATTCTTCAGGAATAGAGGGAGACAGAGAGAGAGAGAATATTGAAAACCATATGTATAATCGTAATAGCATTACTTTATGCAGCTGTTTTTAGGAACGTTTCTATATAATTTTAGATTATATATTATTTTCATTTGTGGACTATCTCTTTTAGTCAATCTTCACTATCTAACTGTATTAAGAGTTTATCCTGTAAGGAGTATATCACATATACAATTTAATTATTTACATCACTACGATTCGTGGTTATATCCAAGTCATGAATTCTGTAAGACTGCTGAGTCATCTCGCTTCGGCCTCACACTCAGTACGAATCACGGTGATTCAAAGAGTAGTACTTATGTTGCACAAACGCTTGTAAGTATAATGCAGTGACGTATAAATATCTCTGTGTCATAACCTCATTTGTCACTCTGTATAACGGAAAGCCCTACGGCAATATAATAGTGAGAACGTGTATAGACGTAGCCAGTTGGGAGAGCACATTAAGTCACAACTTACTTCTGTAGCCTAAACTTTAAATCAAGTAGATCTGCAACGAAGCTGAATAGGCATCTGAGACAACAAACATGGCAGACATAGCTAGGAATACGCACACATGTCTAGCATTTATCGATCTCGGGAATGCGTTTAACAGGGTCTCTCGTATACAGATTTGCTGGTCGCTAGCGGAACTCGGGCCACTTAGGCTATGCAAGAAACGACAGTCATCAATTTGAGTACCACCAAAAGATTAATTGATGAATTTCGTCGGCAGGTGGAGATATATGAAGGCTGTCTTCTAGTTCTCAAGCTTTACTATGTATTATAATTCGCGATGCCATAACACAGGCGTTTAAGATCGGCTACCTATGGAATAGCTTTATGCAAATATTTTGACTCTTAGAGCAGAAAATATCGGGAACTGAAACTGAAATTCTAGAGGAAATAAATTTGCTATTAAAGTGTCTTAAATGTACAATTAACGAACAGAAAATTTCAATAGTTACGAAGGAAGATAGGTCCGCTTTAGTGTCAAGAAAATAGATGTGCTTTGTCTACATAAAGGATTCAATTGAAATTATAGAATATGTGCCTGTTGTGATCTATGGGTACACATATGATAAAGTAAGCTCAATGTGGGCCTTAAATGAAACATATGCTAGCATAACACACGGTTTGACATATATTCCCTGGTCACTTACTCCAACCACTCAAACACTATCATTACACGTCGCCTTCTCCTTCCTTCTTATCTGTTTGGAAAATCACTTCACCATCTTAAAAAGCTAAAGGGAAAATGAAATTTTTGTTGTGGATACAGTATCATTTGAGAGATGGCAGATTGATCAAGGTTTGACTACGTTTGATTAAATGTTTTATAAAAATATATTCACACATAGGTCTGTTGCGTGATTTCTGCCTGAGTCTAAATAACATTATAACAACGAGTATAATTCGTTTAGACTTAAGGTAGCAAGTTGGCAGACTCATTAGCACGGTGGACAAAATACTTAACGGCATTTCGTCGATGTTTACGTAGTCATTTCGAATGACACTGAAGTCGGTATTGACTTTTATCATTTCAGAATCGATAAAAATAAATACTAGATGAACATACGGGCCGTTGTAATCAACTTGCCCCAACCCTAAAGTCGCTGGCCTTGCACCAACATGTTAAAACCATGATTTCTTCTCAGCTCTACAACTCATAGTCAATGTAGCAAAATCTCCAATACATAAAGAAAAGCATTAATCCTCAATATCTGTCCTTCATGCGACAATATCATACAATCTTCTAATAATACAGCGGAATTAAATGCAATTAATCATTTTTCTATGTTCACATTGAATCAAACTTAATTTTACAAGCACCATCTTCATAAAAATACGTGCGTTACAACTTAAAGAACGCGATTCCATTTGCTATGCATTCAAACTTAATATCTTAAATTATTCCGTTTCTATCTAGTTCTATATTTTTTCCAGCACCAGTCTTGAAGTTACATTTGTTAGGTAAAATTTCTAATATTGAAAAACAAAAATAGAACAAAAAGAAAAACGAAATTCTAATCTGCACTCTTATCTATAGTAGATGTGCTTCGTCTACCATCAGGGGAAGTGTTGTATTTCGACCAAATTCATGAAAATGTCAATTGTTAATCTGTGATATATCTATGTAGAAAGATGTTTCAGCTGTTACATTGTAAATGTCAAAGTCTTAAATTAATAAAATTTATGGTAGGCTTTACAACAATTTCCCCTTAAGCTTATTCACAAACACAAAATAAATGCAAATGTTTCGTGGGCTAATATTTAATGCCTGTCCATCAGCATTTTCCTCGTAGGGAAGTATTAATTACATGAAATTAAATAGATGGTATTTGTTTGTATTATGCTGTCCGTCCTGGTTACATGGACTATCTCGTAATTTCTGACTAAGTGAATGCACTGACTATGCATTCACTTATTTGCTCGGTTCGTATTTAAAGTCACTAAATCTGTTCCGTGTGCAAATTCAGTGTATTTTCAGTTTCAAAGAAGATAAATTATAAAATCTAATTAAGACCTCCTATAAATACATGCATAACTTTCTTAGTGGTGATATTTTATAAAGCAAGCTAGCTTTTCGGATGGTAATAAAACAAAACTGTAGTAACCCAATATAAGCAATGTTTTACACTTGATTCCGATACAATAAGAAAATTTCGATGTAACAACTGCACTCAGCCTACCGAAATAACAGAAGAAATCTCCCTACAATCACAAACAAATCTATATATATCTAATGTAGTCGGAGATGAACGTGAATGGACGAACGGCGTGATGATTGCAATAATGTTTCCCAGGACAGCCATTTTTATTCGAATATAATTTCAGTGCATGCATATGTTTCCCCAAGACAGCATTTTGAGATGATTTGCTTCAGAAACATGTTGCTAAAGAGAGTTACTGCATATTATATGAAAGCAATTTGGACGTATTTGAAACACATTCAGAAGAGAAGTGATTTACAAGAGGTGCTATGCAGCTGAGACAAAGGTAAACATATAAAAATCTCGCCATCAACTGAAATGGTACTGACGAACCTATTATGAAAACTGAAATATCCGGCGTGTATAATACAAATACATGAAATTATAAAAGAGTGAAACAGATAAAACATCTGCAATATTCTGAAAGAAAGAAATGCTATTGGACAATTCTATTGGAAGTTGAAATCATATAAATTTTCAACTACGTACACAGAAGTATATTTATATATTTTGTAACAACAGACGAAGACAGGTGGTGTATGACGCTCGGGAATACGGAAAGTCTTTAACGTTTCGAGCTACGCTCTTCAACAGAATGAATACGGAGAAAAACAAGGAGAAAAACACGGAGAAAAAATATTGAATGGTGTTTGGTCAACGGTCTATCATAGCTTCTGCTGACAGGAAGTTAGAAAGTTTACACAGGAGGGCTAAGAAAAGGGGGAGATAACAAAGGGGGAGAAAGAACGGTGTTCGAAGAACGAGGAGCTGTGTGTGTGAGAGATAGAAGGCTGGTGATCTTGACGTATGCATGTGTGAAAATGGGGAGGGAAGAAAGGAATTGGTCAGTTGTAGTGTGTGCGTGGTGTGATGTGAGGGTGTTGGGAGGTGGGGAAGGCATGGGTGGAGTGTGGGTTAGGCTGAGGGTGGGGGTAGAGGTAGGGGTATGTGGGTAGCGGTGGGTGTAAGGAATTGGATGGGGTGGAGTGGTAAGGTAGAGTAGGAGTGTGTTAGGGTGGGGTGGGATGAGCTTATGAGGGAGAGTTGACGATGAAGGGGGAAGAGGAAGGTGGATATAAGAGGTATGTGTGTGTGTGTGTGTACATATATATATATATATGTGTGTGTGTGTGTGTTTGTGTGTATATGTGTGTGTGTTGTGTAT
>NC_142929.1:161336574-161394074 GCF_046866305.1 Octopus bimaculoides | reverse complement strand
AGACCGAGTGCAGATATGAATAGCATATGGGAACCGGTATTGAGAAAGGATAGAAAAATAATAGATTTATAAGCCTTAACATTCAGCCCATTATCGCCCACGGGCATATGGCGTAGTGGTTAAGAGCGCGGGCTACTAACCCCAAGGTTCCGAGTTCGATTCACGGCAGCGACCTGATTAATAATAGTAATAATAATAATAATAATATAATAATAATAATAATATAATAATAATAATAGTAACATCGATGGGAATGAGAACCCAGGTTCGAAATTTCCCCAAGACACCTGACGAAGGCTGGAGGGTATATCAGCCGAAACGTTGTGTTAACAACAAACAAGATGAGGACGAATATCCGTCAAATGTAAATAATGTAAATAATGTACGATTCTATTAATATTAATAACAAACTTAGCTTTGGTATTGCAATCTACGTAAGAATGTAAACTGAACATAAGGCTGTGGAACAAAATGACCAATTAGATGAAGTAGAAACGAATAAATATATAGATTGTTGTCCTTTTGGTATTTAACGATATGTAATATAAACTAAAACATTACTAAAACAAGAAAGTGTGTCTTTTACAACTTAGTATTGTGTAAAAAATTATAAGACCTCAGTCATTTTTGTAAAAATTAGTGCTGGAGAAATATTTTATAATCGGCATTTAAAAGCGAGTGGTACTAGAGACATATATGTGTATATACGTAGGTATGCGTGTGCATGTATACATATGCATATATATGTGTGTGTGACTGTGTGTATGTGTGTGAGTGTGTGTGTGAGTGCGTGTGTGGCGTGTGTGTGGTGTGCGATATGTGTGGTGTGTGTGCGTGTGTTTATTTAACTAGACAGGAACCTTTGAAGATCAAACAGTTATGGAATCGTCAGCATTCAGCTTTATAGAGAGTACTAACAACCATGAAGGACACATATATGTACTTTACTGTCTAGGTAAATTGAATAATTTTTGATTTAATTTATACTTGATGTCTAGCTGATCAGATAGTTCTCAGTTATCTTTATCAAGCAGAATTTGTATCTGATTTCCTAAAAATATAAAACAAACTATAAAACCAAAGAGATATTTAGTCTTTACCAATCAAATATTTCTACTCTCCTCTTATAAGATGAATCTAACTTAAAATCAATGGTACTGAAAGTATTTTGAAAAGATGGTTAGGACATTTCAATTTTGTTTTCACAATCGCTTCACAATAATGACACTGAAAAACTAGAAAATAATAACTTTGAATATATTGAAATTGACACTGAGTGCATCAATCCATGAAAAGTCAGACCTGATGATTTAGCAGCCGGAAGAATGCATCGGTTGATTTTGTGACTATCCTAATTGTCAACGTGGAGAATGCATACACAATCTATAGGATTAGAGAAATGCTGTACATATTTCGCTGTAGAAGGTTAAAAAGTTTTCATTTCCATCTCTGGTAACGATCACTGTATTTCCTTAGATTTAACTGTTCGTAAGATAGCTATTGCCAGACTTTCAATGAATTGAGTGCTCACATATATATATGCTATGTTATTGTCCGAGATTCTCAAGGCGGATTTAAATCAGGTAATATGGTAGGTGCAACAAATGTGATCTTTTGCACCAATCAGATGCAATAGAAGGGAGTAGAAGAAAGAGTTTCGCTATAGAAAGATTTAAATCCCTATATTCTGAAATGAACTTGAAGGCTTAGAATGAATTGCCTTGGCAACGTTCAAGAAACGAATTTGCTGAAGTAGCTCTCAGAACTAGCCACCAGATTTGTTGTCTATCATGGTTGTGCATTCTATTCCTTTATATAGACATCTGAAACGTGGATGTCGCATTTGAGACACATGAAATGTTGGAGAGACTTCCCTTGGGACGTCCAAGTTGTATATAAATCCTTTAGTTGGAAATCTATTACATCTGATAATGAAATACAGGAAAAGGCATTATTAATAACGTTACAATTTTCAACAATACAATAGTATCAGCGCCAAGCAGTGTTAAGGGATAAGATAATTAAAATAATTTTGCGAGATGTTTCAACTGCTAAAGACAAAATAATCTCTCTTACGGCAAAAAAAAAAAAAAAAAAATTAAAAGGTGTAAAGCACAAGTAACATCGATATTTGTGAATCCGACAGAGTACAACACTGGACACACATGCTGTTTGTAGTCGAGTAGGGAGCAGTAAAAAATCTAATAGATTACAAGGAATAAACGATCATCTTATGAATTTTACTAGCTTACAACATAAGATGCGGTGGGTTCATAGTTGCGTGCTTGAGTAGCAACTGATAGGAAGCTTAGAACAACTAACACGTAGTGCCCTTCGTGTTTGAGACTGCGATGAAGTTATAAAGTCCATCGCCACGTATAGCGACAAATAGGCTGTAAGTTAATGACGATATAAAATGATTGTCTAGCCCTATTTCAGAGCAACGTGAGAGCAACTTTGTTTTGCTGAAGTACACAACACGCCTCTCAGTCTAAGAATTACAATAACGATCTTCCGATCATGAGTGCAACACTCCAACCACTAAGCCATGCACCCTCACATACATACATGCATTTATACATACAAGCACACACACACACATATATATATATATATATATATACACATATATATATATGTACATACGTATGTATGTGTGTATGTATGTGTATATACATATACATCCATACGTGTATATAATAAAAAAAACAAGCATTGTTGTCGTGACTAAATTTCTACTAACAACATCACCACCATTTAACATTCTTGAGTAAAAATATTACAGCAAATGTATAACTATTAATCTATAATACTAAAATCTTAGAGCGAGTGAGCAAACATGGCAATCCTGTAGGAACTGTTGTGAACATAAATTAAGTGGATATTCATACAAACCAAACGTTCCGTCGTCGATACGGAGCAAATATGAGGGACTGACATTCTCAAAGCAATATTTGTTAAGATTTACATTAAAAACGCTATTCTGTTTTCATTTTCATTTTATGTCTTTGGTAGAGAAAGCAAGAATTTACATAATTTGATTTTATAGAATTAAAAGGCGTGTATTACTGACGTAAGATATTTTAAAATATTTCCAGAGTAAATAATGACAAACAATGAAAAATGTCTGCTCTAACAGTGTGAACATAAATACATCTATTCACAAATACAATAAAAGAAACTAACAGTTATTCTCCCAGTATTTACACACCGGATATTGAAATATAATTCGAAAGGTTGAAATGTATTAGTTGAATATATTTCATCGTCACTTATAGCAAAATACGTTCATTTCTATGTATATATAATTTAAGTATGCATCAACACAAGTATTGCAAAGCACCCCCCATATATATATACGATTATATATATAAGTATATATGGTGGGGTCCACAGATAATTATAGATCAAATTACACAAAGCTGACTCCGAGATTTGAAGGCGTTTGATAATGCCAAGTACAAAACACTCTGCTCTACATTCAATTTGTAATTTCTGCTGAACGATATAAAACATGCCTCTGTGTGTGTGCACAAGCTCGCGTGCACTGGTGAGTGTGCGTGTGTATGTGCACGCACGCGTGTGTCTTTAATATTTTCTTTTACGTCTTCCAATTATTAGCCTGTGACTTGAAAAAACTGTAGTTGGATGAAACAACCTCAGTACTTATATATATTTCCGTTTTCTTTATTTATCGGACTATTTTACCTAACCTCTAAATTACGGAGACAAATACTGACACAACGATGCACACACATATGTGTGTGTGTCGTATTGTATATATATTTATATACATATATTATGTTAAATAAAATGTGACAACAAAACCAAGACTGTGTAGGAGATTTATAAAGAGAAAGCTAGTCTCACAGATGTTTCTCGCTTATTAGGTAAAGCCCTTCATCAGAGACGATATTACAGAGTTAACTAGAGGGAAATAGTAGAGTTCAATATAAGGGGTTATTTCCGAAAAAAGAATGGACATAGGAAGTATAAAGGGAAAAAAGAGAAGAAAAATAGAAGAAAAAATATATGTATGATGTTAAGGTTGCAGGTCCATTATCCAAGGAAAGTGTTGTGTAGAATGGGTATAAATGTTTCTAGTCCATGGTATGTAGATTCCGACAGGAGTTCATGGTCCATTACAAATGGATCGTGTGGAGACATAAATTCCATGCGTTGTTCATTCAAAGGGGTCCTGTGATGTGAATGAAATTTTGAGAATGTACTGTCGCAGGAGTTGCTGTGTAGTAAGTAGCTTGCTTACCAACCACATGGTTCCGGGTTCATTCCCACTGCGTGGCATCTTGGGCAAGTGTCTTCTACTATAGCCTCGGGCTGACCCAAAGCCTCGTGTGTGGATTTGGTAGATGGAAACTGAAAGAAGCCTGTCGTATGTGTGTGTGTGTGTGTGTGTGTATGCATATATATATACATACATACGACAGGCTTGAATCTTCTGGATACCAATGCCTCCCATATATATATGCATATACATATATATATATATATATATATATATATTATTTTGTTTAAAAGAGTCCCAACACTGACTGTTTTTTTATGTTTTATTTATATTCCTGCAGAACCAATGTGGGGTATAGAATATGGAATATACAATATATAATATAATATACAATACATAATATAAAATAAAATAAAATAAAAATGGATGGCACCATGAAAGAAAGTATTGAATGGAGATGAAATATTGAGTGTTCAATATAAAGGATCAAATATATAAATATAAATATAAAAATATAAATATATAAAGGCGACTCGAGTCTCAGGGCTATTTCCCTTCGTCATGGCCTGTATGACAGACTTTAACAGACTATATATATATATGTATGTATGTATATGCATGTTATATACCCAAGTCTATTCTCCACTTAGGAGCGGTAGCCACAACAAGACACACATCAGGCATTTCATTAATTTCCCAGTTCAAAGAGGCCCCAAGGTATAGAACGTAACCACCAATATAAGCAGCGGAGCCCGACAGCATATGCTCCTTTACTCCCGCCACATGTTGCCGGTTCCGTACCTCTTTGAGCAACTTCAAATTCACTCATCCGTCCACAATCACTCTCGAAGATTTCCTATCATTTATATACTCTCTTGTCTCTCGCTCCAACACCTCTAAACACCAAAGCTTTCCTCACTCCATCCACACACACCGAGATCTGCCTCTGGTTCAGCTGCCTTTATCTCTCCACTTACTATTTACTCCTCATCGATCGTCTCCATGTGGCCAAACCACCTCAACATTCGTCTATCCATTTTGTTTGTTAATTTTTCTCTCTTTCCTGCTCGCCTTCACTAGCTCCACTTTGTTTCGACTGAAGATTTATGCGCAAAACTACGTGGTTGCAGAACTCGAGTGACGAGACATTAATTCACAGTTTATGAAGTTGTGATTTGCATCTCTGTACTTGATTAATATTCCATTGAAATACAATTATGAGCCGAATTTAAATATAATTCCAGTGGCTTGATTGCTATTCGAAGCCCACGTGCCATTCTTTCAGAAACTAGTCGCTTCTTAAACTTCATTTTTCTTCACCTAAACTAAAATCATGAAACCGATTCTATTTGCAGCTAGCAGAAGCATGGTTATTTATCTACCATAAATTATGTTTTATACAACTTGCGATACAGAAAATGTACTGATATTTGTATTGCTTTGTCTACAGTATTCGATTTACTAGGATACTACAATATAAGATATATGCTAAAATACTTTTATGCGTATAACGCAGCAATAATTAATTGATTATGCTGATATCTTTAAAGCAGAAGTCGTTATATAACCAGCAAATATATTAGGCACGTAATAGGATACACCTGAATATACATCTGTAAAAATTAAAAATTAGAAAATATGTATACATGATGACTACAATATTGTACATGAACACATGTCCATAGAATTCTGAATGAATTGCGCATCTTAATAGAATTTGCTTAGAACTAATGCCTAATTATTTCTCCAACATTTTGAAAAGTCCAAGGAATTATAGTCTTATTATTTTATTTAAATATTAATAAATATATTGTGCTCCTGAATATATTACGGACTGTACTATATTTCAAAACGATTTTACCTCACAGCACGTTTCTAGAATTATAGTTAGATTTTATGAATTTGCATCAAATATTTTGAAAGAGAATATTCAATATTAAGCTAGAAAATCTGAAAGCCTCATGATAATTAACATTCCTCACTCCAGGCGAGCACACTCACTCACATGCGCAAAGATATATATATATTTATACAAATATATTTGTGACGAATGTGTGTAAGTATATGTATGTATAATTCTATGCATATATGCGCGCATTGTGAGTGTATTAGTCTATTACAAAAATTCTTAATTTTACTTACACCATTTCAATGAAAATGCAGAAAACCAAACTTATATCAGCCGCGACACATCTCAAAATGAATGAAGTAATCATACAGTTAAAAAAATATATATAAGTAATTAAATATATTCCACAGATGACATCCAGAGTTTCTCCTTATAGAAGAGACTTAGCAGTGCTCAGTATATTTAGAGTTGATCGATTCTACAAGGTAAAAAAGGCAACGTGAGAGATCATGTTGAGCGGTATAGAGGCAATTATGCGGATAAACAAAATAAGTATATAATATTTATTAAATATATTAAATATAATAGTTTGGATATGCAATACGAAATATGTATATATGCATACATGCAAAAGAGAGAAAGTAAAAGATGGAGACTTCCAGATGATGAATTTCGAAGTATGAATATATAGATATTTATATTAATTGGTCCAAATTACACAGAGTACAAACGGCAGAGAGAATTATATTCAATATATTTAATGTTTCTAATTTGTTTATCCACATACGTGCATCTAATTAATTATATATATTTAAGATTGTAATTATTTATATAGTTTTTTTACGAAATTAGACTTCTTTCCCCGGGTAAGTGGTTCGATCCATCCTGAGGATATTTTAGAAAATGACTTCTACCATTGCTTCATATGTCCTCATTCTCACCAATATAGATTGAGTGTTTTTTGAGAGCTGGTGTATATACAGATAACTATCATATTATTTTACTATTTTACTTGGGGCCATGCTGGAGATATGTGTGTATGTGTGAATGTGTAAGCGTGAATATGTGTCCGTATGCATGCATATATTTGTAGACAGATGGATAGTTAGGCAGATAGATAGATAGATAGATAGATAGATAGCTTGATAGATAGATAGATAGAAAATAGAAAGAAGCCCTAAATGAAAGTAGAAACAATTCTATATGAAATATATTTCCTGAACAAAGACGACTTGGAAAGCATTTCTGATATCCGTTCGCGTAAAAGTCCTGTAAAAGAAATTCTTTATTATGATCGATGATGCTTTCCTAATAGCCATATAATTTCCCTTTAATTTAAGATCTGAATATTCGCTGGAGAGTTCAGTAAATATATTATCTATACTTCTACGAACCACAATTATATTGTATTAACTGTTTTCGTCTGTAGCTGCATTTCAAATGCTAGCAAATATAAATTCTAGAGTACACTGAAAAGCCAAAAGAATTATTTTAATTTTTAAACCAATCTGATATACGAAGAAATTATTAATTTACGGGCAATATGTAAGTATGTATATTGTATTTCAGATTATATATCCAGTAATATAACGGCAGAAAAGGAACTGTCACCTTTCATTTTCCCTGTCCTAAACTCCGTGTTGCAATGACTAGGGAAATATCAAAACCCCTTCACTGCATATAAAGTAATTAGAGACGATCAGCTGGCCGTTGAAACTTTTCTGTACCTTCGATCGCAAGTTGTGAATTACTGCACCGAATTCTTTCAAACGCAGACTTCAAATAGCACAAATTGCAACGTTTTACTGATAAAAAAGGAATGAATTACTTTCAATCAGTATGTCATATGCTTTGTTTAAATGTAGACCACAATATCATAATTTAGATGAAGACTATATTTATTGCAGCCAATGTTCAACCAAGAGCAATGATCTCTTTCTTTTTCTAATGCCCGAAAATAATTGATTAACAGACATAACGTTTCGCATACTATCTGCGAAAACGACAAGTAAATCTTTTACACAAAACATTCTTACTTATCAGGGTGTCAACAAATTTTTTATAAGGTGAGATCCAAAGCAAAACACCGTAATTTTCTTTCATAACGTGTGGATAAATTTAGCTCTGCTTGGTTATGCTTTATACATTATTGTTTCATATAAATTCTAATTTATTTGACAACCTGGAAGAGTTGCATACATTATCAAAGAAAACACGTTTACTTGCAAAGTACTAGAGACTCAAAATTTATATAATTGCTGAAAATATCATATTTTTTTGTATTAAGTAATGCAATTTTTTTACGTTTAAATATATCTTCTACTTTATGTGCGTGCGTATCAATTAGTACATGTGCTTTGTTAACGCTATTAGCAACGATAATCCACGTAAAAGACGTCACTATAAAGACGTATAATATCAAAAATTACAGTGTACAGGACACCGAGGAGCAGCAAAAACCGCGAGATACCGGTGTTTGCCTTTTCTAGATATTGGAATCTAATTCCCTTATCTGAAAGATCCAATCGACTATATCATTCTTCCACATTTTGTCTTGCATGGTGGAAATAACTGTTCATTTGATTTCAGTTGAGTTTGGCGCGAAATCTTAGTGGAAAAAATTTTGAAGAATTTTACATATTCATTTTGACGTCGTACGTTTAATGTAACTCTTTCCAATAAGATCCTTTTTTATATATTCTTCAGCGAATCCTTATCTGTTTGATATTTCTGAATTAAACAACCTACTCATAATTTTATCGGTCCATTATTCAGACAATGTATCTCAACTGTTCTCCTACTGAGTAAAAACTGTTGAAAGAATTAGGTCAATTTATGTTAAAGCATGACACTTACGCATATCTACATCTTTAATTCTTATCAAAAAAACAAAAAAAAACAAATTCAATTATTAATTTCGCTCAAGTTGCTTCGTTCGTACACTCCAAAGAAATTAAAAGACGCAAGCAACCAGTTGAAATCAACGCTAAATCAATAATGAAAGTAAAACAAATTTTGAAACAATATCCGTAAAGTTAACGTATTTAAGATCAATAATATATTAATGAAAGAGCGATTCACAAAAAATGATAAAGCATCGATCTAAAACATCCAGATTTGATCAAATTAAATTTCTCTTTTTTACTGAATTTTAGTGATAAAAAGAAATGTATGAGAGTAAATGGGCCTAATTTTAGAATGAGCCGAGATTTCAGAAATGTACTTGGAGCCAAAGGAGAAATTGCACAAAAGAAAAGAAAAATAGATGTTTAGCGAATTGAAGTAAATTTCCTTATCTAAATTAATACCCTGTGGATTGTTATCTGCACTAAGAAGAATAGTTAATTTCACGGTAGTTAGACAATTGTATTGATGTTGTTATCTTCTTTCATCCATTCTTCGTAATTATCAAACTAAAACATGTTTTTTTTCTAATCTCCCTGAATTACTAGTCTGTCTGTTGAACAAGTAAATAAACATTGCTTTATGTAGTCTTGTTTGCCTAATAAATCCAATATGCACTAAAAAATGGCTTGAGTATTTACAGCAAATGCACAACTGAAATTCATCATTGGTGGATATGATAGATAAAATCGTACTTGGAGATTAGAAATATTAGTGAAGAAATAAGTGAAATTAATTGAGCTTTCCTTCTCATAGAACTCTATATGCAGACTCCAGTCATACAATTGACTGGAATTTATAGAGAAAATAGAAACGGCAGAGAGGTATTCGATATATTCAAATGCACATATCGTTAAGAGTTTCCTATAAAATAAGATGGAAATATGTTCCATTTGATCTTCATAAATCTAATATAACATTTTCATATAAAGTATACGAAAAGCTAACCATTTTCGTCTTCTGACATGTTTGCGGATGCATTTATGATATACTTGTGGTTTGGAGTTCAAGGTCCAAAATTGTCAAACTTACAATAATTCTCTAAAATCTGGTTATTGATATATAGAGAGGTTCATTGGATATCATCTCTGATCCCCTTTCTGTCTGTCTGAATCTCCCACCCCATCTCTATCTCACTCTCTCTCACCATTTCTCTCTCTCTCTCACCTTTTCCGTCTCTCTCTCTCACTCACTCACTCCCCCCCTGTAATTAAGAGATTTGCTTACGCTGTCATATTTGGTTTCAAATTCAACTCCATTGCACTAATGTAAAGACGCATTGACGCTTTGTCTTGAGACTTCCACCAACTTGTCCATTACATTAGCAAAATGTTTTCTGTGACAACCCATTACAGGAAGTATTCTGCTTTTATAATAAATCATTTGTAGCTTCTCAACAACATTCCAGAATGCTTCATGTACTGTCCTCTACCGTTTATTTAACAATATATTTAAAAAAAACAACAACGTACACTAAGATGTTTTGCCTTTATTTTTCCGAGTTAAAGGAAGGAATCATCTGCCAAAATTAAAACTTCAGCATTTAATTTTCATTAGATCTCTTGAAACTGACCACTCGGTACCATGGTGGGTATACTGGGCTTTGTATATTTGTATCCTAAAGTCACAGTGATGGCATGCGCTTCTCTCTTACTCAATAATAAGTCCCAACAATTATAATTCAAATCGAAACAAATTATAGAAAAATCTGTAACAATATAAATGTAAGAGAATGATACCAATAACATAATTAAAGCGATCAAAATGAAAATATTAATTAACAATGAGATTGGTGATTGGTACAATAGTAAAACAAAATTACAGGAATTAGGTGAAAGTATTTGTAGAGGGAATAGATCTGATAAATATTGTTTAGGAATTTAAAAATGAATTTAAAAGGTTTGATAGTAAAAATGACGTAGTACCAAATACGTTATAATACTTTCGATGAAGACAATGAGCTGGAAGAATGATGAGTACGCTTCGTAAAAACGCCTAGCTACATTTCTTCTGGTTTTACGCTATGAGCTCAATTTACGTCGATGTTGGCTTTGCCGTTCATATTTTCAGATTGATAAACTAAGTAACCACTCTGCGCTGGAATTGACCAAATCAAATCCTCCATCACCACCAAAAGATATCAGACCTTGTGCCTTCAGTAAAAGGAATATAGAGTTCGATTATGAATGCATTTATGAAAGGTAGAAGAAAGACACTTGATAATTATGAGTTAAAAGTGTTAAAAATGTAATATATTCAAATAGATAGGCTGGAATAGTTTCTGAAGTGGTTGATGCAAGTTAGACATGGAAAATTGTGTAGCGGGCATGTGGTTGCTCTTGAGATTTTGTTAGAAAGAGGGAAATAATTTTAGAAATTGGGACGTAAAAACAAAAAACATGAGAAGGTATACACTTTTTAACTGAATATAATACCATAGCACATTCTACAGGAACAATCAAAAGCTCTATGGTATTAGACTAAATGTGAGATATCTACGCAGCACGAAAGTACTCCAAACAATCATTTAACAACTTTTAATGAAACACGCAGAAGAAATTTCAAACTCGTGTAATTTCATCAGCACATATGTCCGTTACCTGTATCTCCTTAAAAACAAAGAAATAATAACAATCAATTGTATCAGAAGAGCAATCCAAAGGGGATTAACACGGCATTAACCGCACAAACTTCAAAGACATATACACCAAACAAGCATATATTTACAATTGTGGAAAATGATATTTTGTTAACCCCTTCCGTATAAATGTGATTTCTGTGCATGGTAGAATATATAACATTGTCACATGAAACTGATGGACAGTAAATTAGAGGATATCACGATGCCAACAAAATAATCATCTTCAAGAAAGAATTGGATTCTAAATAAAATAGCACTACCTCCAATACAGAAACAGACGCACACGCACAAACACACACACAAACACACACACAGACACACAAAGATACATGCACATGCACTCACACACACACACACAAACACGCACACAGCAGATAGAGACATTCAGAATAATCAAATCACAAATATATTAGCGTAATTAAATATATAAAACAGGACACACCTGCATTCACAGAATATCTAATAAAATCAATCACTAACTAAAAGTACACGCACTAACTCAGTCGCACAAAGAGATATATTAAGAGAAAACATTACACTATATATATCTGATACCACAGGCGTCATGAAATACAAAAAAATATACACACGCAAATAAATCTTGAAATCGTTTATCCATGATCAAATACATTCAAATATACGCATCCAAAACCATTCATACTTGACACATTCACACGCAGAAGTTACTCAATCATGAATTCTAATACAACGCTTATGTATAAAGGCTTCACTAAATCAAATTTCTCCGTACATTTGGAAAGGATTAGCCACAAAACATAAACAATCAAGAGACGCAGATCAGATAATATACATAAAAGATTCAAATAAAATATACAATGAATTGTGACAAGCAAGAGATAATAAAAAATGTGTCTCAAATACCGCACGGGGTTAAAAAATTTCCAGCTGGAATGTACAAGCATCGTGGAAATATATTCGCGATATAAATACACGATTTGAATAAACCATAAAATCAAACAACAATGTATCTTGAAGACAGTCTTACTGATGCAATAAATGTTTTGTTACATTAGCCATTTAATACAAGCCAAATATAAAGAAATATATCCCGCTCCACCAAATATGATTTTAGAATAAGCATTTTTTACTTATATTTAAATGAATTGAAATACCTAACCTATTCAATAGGCAATATGTAATATTTGATGCCTTTTCTCAAATATTGATTTCAGATTTTAGCAGAAGTCTAACAACAGTGGTTTACATCGACTGCAGTGCTCAACAGGTACTTATTTTATTGACCTCGAAATGATGAAAGACAAAGCTAACCACAGCGAGATTTGAGCTCCGAACGCAACAACGGACGAAGCATCTCGTCTGGCATGCGAACGATCCTGCCAGCTCACCGCGATTCTTTTCTAAAATATTAAAATCAAATACGTCAAGTACTTTGTTTCCAATTTTCATATCTTTGATTCTCGCACCAGATTGGCAACTGTACCAGAAGTAATATCAATGAGTGAGATCAAACCTTGAAGCTGATTAACATTATGGTCTATGAGAATATTTTCGTCTTCAATTTTGATGCACACATATATATACATACATACACATTGTATATACACAAACATACACATGCATATATATACTCATATATATACACATATGCACATACATACATAGATTTTTTGGTTGGCGTCTGTGTTGGCGTTTGTGTTTTTTTCCATCAGAGTTATCATTTTGGGGATTTGTAGGAGTTTAGGTAGGTTCGATTTTATGGCGTGAAAGATGATGGTTATTCCAGGACTGTGTGTGTTAATGAACGGAATTGTGTCTTCGTTAACTTTTTTCTTAGGTGCCCGTAGTTGAGTGATGTTCAGTTTCATCGCCTTTTTAATTCCCTCCTTAATTAATTATAAGGGGTATTTCTGCATTGTGAGGAAGCCTTTGAGTTCGTTGAGTCGGATTTCACGTACTCTGGGGTCAGTCACTATAGTGTAGATGTTTCTTGCCATGCTGTACGGGATATTTCTTTTGACGTGTGATGGATGGCAAGAGTAGATATTTAAATATTGGTGTGTGTCATTTTTTTTGTAAAATATGTCTGTTGTGACTGTAGAGTTCTGTATTTTTATGTGGATATCCAGAAATGGTAATTCGTTGCAACAGGATTCTGTTGTGAATTTGATGGATGGGTGAAGTGTATTCAGTATATTGTTAAATATATTTAGATCTTCACTCAATTTGTCCCAGAAGATGAAGCATTCATCAAGGAAGCGTTTCCACTTTTTAATGATATATTTCTTGTACTACTGATCAAAAACGTTTTCTACTTCCTCATAAAGTTTTTCTTCCAAGTATCCCAGAACTAAGTTTGCATATCATAGCGCAAACCGCGTACTTATAGCCGGGTCCTTTTTCCTGTCGATATGTTATATTGTCGAATCTAAAGATATTTTCTTCTACTACTACGCGTGTGGACTTGGTGATGAACTCAGTCTTGAAGCGTTCATTTATCCGTTCTTTATGCTTCTCTCCCCAGTGTTTGATTGCTTCTAAGGCCTAAAGTGTGAGCTATATTCTTATAGAGATTGGTGATATCAAACTCTTCTGCAACAGTGAGAGGGATGTGTTGGATGAAATCTATGTCATTCCGTACATAGCTGGGTATTAAAGGGCACACATGTTTAGGAGTGTATCTAAAAATGACTTAGTTGTTGTGTTGCTACTTGAGGTCCAGCAACTATTAGTCTTATACTTTGAGGCCAACACGCCTTAGTATTTTTCCTACCGGTTCTTCTGCTCATTTATGTGACTTTGTATTTCGGAGCTTTTGTGAATTTTGGGTAATCCGTGGAAATTCCTCCCTTTTATAACAGAGTTGCATATATAATCTGTCTCCTTGTCTCTGAAGGAATCTTGGAATTCATTGATTAGTCTTCTGATTTTATTCATTTTCGTTTTTTTCTGAGTGTCTTGGCTCTTCCTTGTAGTAAGTTTGGTTTGTTAACATTTCCAATATTTTGTCTTTATAATAGTCCTTGTCCATGATTACTATCGCCTCGAATTTATAGGCTTCTTTTAGGATGATTGAGTTGTCATTCTTCAGTGTTTGTACGGCTTCCTTTTCTACTTCAAGAGGCTTTTGTTTGCATCTGTTGGTTTTAGGGGAAATTTTGAAGTCCCGTCTATATACGCGTCTAAATATTTGTCCTTTCCTTTTGTAGGGGATGAAGTCGGAATTATTTCTGACTATTGAATCATCATTTTAATTTTTATTACTGAAGAATTCTATAAGTCGGAGGTGACGGTTGAAGTGTTCAATATCAGATTTCAGTTCAATGAGATTAGGGGTAGGTGTCGGGGTAAACTTGAAACCTTTTAATAGGAGAATCATCACCTTCTTCTTCAGGTTCCTATTTGTCAAATTTTTGATCTTCAGTTCTATATGCTGTGTGTGTTCATTTAAATTTTGTGTATTATCGGGTCCAGTGCGTGGTTTTGGCATTTCTCCCTCAAAAATGAATTGTGTTACGCTGTCTCCGTTTTCTGATCTCAGCGTTCTGTTTTCTATGTGAGAGGATGGTTCATGTCTTTTCTACGAATTCCGTTGGTTTTAAGTTTTGTTTTTCTCCCATATGCCTTACTGTTTTCGCCATGTAGGATATATGGGACTTTTGGTTGTAAAATGTGGGTTGCTTGAGTTACTATGATGATTATTATTCATAGTAAAGTAACTGTGCTATCCGTATTTCATTCGTCTTTCTTCCGATGTGTTCATCCATCTAGGCTACATGTTATTACATGTTGGTGGTTGTATGTATGCTATTTGTCTTTCATGTATTTTTCCTTTGTATTTATCCATCTATGGTGTTTGGACTTATGGGCTGATGGTTGTCTTTTATATTTCATTTGTTGGCTATTTGCAGTGGTATGTATTGTACAATATGGCTTTCTAATCTGTACTTGAGGTGAGATGGAGGTCATTCCAGCGTATGGTTTGGGTAATTAGAGGTTCGATACTTCAGTTCGGTTCCTCTGGGGCTAGTGCCTATGTTTGTTTTCTATTTCCTCGTATTTCTTTGTGGTGCTTTCGTTTTCTTAATAGATTTTTCGCCATAGTATTTTTCCATAGTTAGTGAACCACTCATGTTGTTTTTTGCACATTTTAATGGATTTTTCTTCTTTCCGTTTTCTGTCTTCTTTCAATAATTTTTTCAGTTTTTCATGATATTGACTGTCGCTCCGCCCAGCAATAACAGCAAGTATAACTGCGTCTCACGACTTTATGTTCTCAACATTCAATTTTTGTACATCACACCTAAAACTCTATACACACACACATACACAAACATATATACATATATATACATATGCATATACATATACATACATACATACATACACATATATATATATGCATATATATACATATATATATATATATATATATATATATATATATATATATATATATATATATATATATATATATATATATATATATATATATATATATATCATAAGGGTGAAAAATTTAATATTAATTTGATTAATATCAATTTAAAACCAGTGGCCTAGTATAATGAAAAAATCTGAATGTCTCCTCCCATTACTCTCTAACTAAATACCCCCAACTACTACTCTTTCTAATAAACGTTTTCACCAAAAAATCATTGTATCTTTAAACTCCAATCTGTCAACACTTCGAACGTGAAATTTTACCCTGAAGTCAGAGGCTGGTATTATCCGATGATGAAATCAGTTTAAAATCATTTTTTGGGCAACAGCTAAGCCCCCAAGAAACAGCTGTTGAAGTCTTCTACCTGTTCAAGTTTAAATCTGTTGAGCACTACGAAGTGTATTCAATACAGAGAATACCTGCCTCGAATCTATAAACCATATTCGAGAGGTGTTCATTAAAGATTTCTCCTTATCCACTTCCCAAGGCCTGGAATAAACGAAGCTTAGCTTAATTATTAGTCCTTTTCTACATAACCAGCACTAATGGTGACACACTCCTCCCAGCACTTTATGCAGCTTTGAAGTACTCGTGCATAGACGTGCATAGGTCGCTTTTTGAGTCAAGACCGAGGAAAAAAAGTTGTTCATTGTTCGAATGGTGCTTCCCCTTCAAAACAGACTTCTTTGTTGTAAAGAAGTGGAAGTCAGAGATGGTGCGAACTCGAGAGAGTAAGGGGGATGAGGAAATATTTAATTATCGCCGGCGTGTGTTTTCTTCTGGGCATCATAGGCATTGTAAACTAGGGCATTGTCTTGGAGGAGACGGACACTTTTGGTAAGCATGCAACACATCTTTGCTTTGAGGGCGTCCTAGAATTTCTGTAGCAGAGAAGCATAATATGCCCCATTAACTGTGCTGTCCTTCATCACTACTCCGCGCTGGTCCCAAAAGACTCCGAGCATCACCTTGCCTGCTGAGGGTTAGACATTAGCCGTCTGTGGAGATGGTGAGTTATTATGCCTTCATTGCTTCGACTGGACTTTAGTCTCAGGATCATAGCGATGGATCCATGTTTCATGCTGAGTGAAAATTCTGTCGAAAAAGTTCTCCTTGCTTTCTTGCGACATTGCCCAAAGTGCCTAGGATCAATTGATTCGTCCCTGCTTTTGAAAAGGGAATCCATCGGGCAGACAACTTCCGCTTGATTTTTTCCACGGATCCTACACTTATCTCTAAATTTGGGGCTTGTTGCCGAATAGTTATGCGACGATCCTCCAAAGCGGTGGCTTTCACTTTGTAGATAGAGTCGTTATCAATGGTGGAATGTGGTCGTCCAGGAATAGGAGCAGTTTCTACTGATTTCACTCAACATTTTGACTACATTGTATGATAATACATCGTCACCATAAACTTCTTTCATCTCATCGAAAGTATCTTTTGGTGTATAATAAAAAGATATCTTGACATGAATGAGCAGTTATACACACACACAGAAACATATATATATATATATATATATATATATATATATATATATATATATATATATATATATGTATATATACAGCCGCACCGACACTCTTGCAGATTTCCCCACTTATACATAAGAAAATCTGTTTCAATTTTGTGAGTCCGAATATTTTCTGTATATTTGTGTGCATTGCCGTTTACTGCGATTACATTATATTCAAATAGAGGAGGATATAATTTCTCGAACTCTCTCTCTTCTTTTGTTTTTTAGTTACATATCTATATCTATCTATCTATCTATCTATCTATCTATCTATCTATCTATCTATCTATCTATCTATCTATCTATATATATATATATATATATATATATATATATATATATATATATATATATATATATATATATATATATATATACAGAGTGGGAGGGAGGGAGAAATGTAAGATATATGATAACTTATTATAGACGCTTAACTCATTTAGAGAAGATATAGCAGCTATGGTTTTTGTGTACACTAGAAATGGAAATATTGATTAAATCTAATGCTTTTATATTTCGGAGAAAAGGTGCACACTGTGTTTTAAAGGAACGGAGAAAGCTTTTAACTTAATGACCTGTGAGCAATGAATCATGTTAAAAGGGAAATAAATGGCTGACAACGTGTATTTTGAACATACGGTTTTATGGAGACGAAGAGGCTTTCTGAATTTAAGCGTGCGGAATGTGCCTTGAACTTTCGCCTGTGTAATTTAGTTCGAGTATACATGGCATAGTTTAGCACTATGTAAACAAATATGTGTGTGAGTGTGTGTTGGAATTTCTACTCCTGCTTGTTTATCTATATCTCTCTCTATCTATTTATCTATTTATCTATCTATACATCTCTCTCTCTCTCTCCCTCTCTCTCTCTCTCTCTCTCTCTCTCTCTGTATATGTACATATATATATACACATGTATAAATAAATATATACATACATACACACACACACACACACACACACACACACACACACACACACACACACATATATATATATATATATATATATATATATATATATATATATATATGTATATATATAGCTATCTATCCATCTTCTGTCTGTCTCTCACACTCACGCTACCTTTATCAATATACTTTGTACCTACATCTGCTTATCTTTGTATACATACATACAAACATGCATGAATGAATGCATGTATACGTACGTACATACGTACATACGTACATACATATGCATAGACACATCCATCTACATATATTCTGAAAGAGAATCACAAAGATATATATATATGTATACATATATATTTACATAGAGCATAAACCATTCTGAAAACTAGGAAGAAAGTACATAAATTCTTAACCCAACAGGTGTTTCAGAAAGCTTAGTTGTACGTAACGATCGTAATATTCCTAATTTGCAGAATATATAAGCAACAGATGTTGACTATGCAATCAGTAAACAGTCCTACAAAGCTATTACTATAAGTCCACCATTCTTCACCAAAGGATAGCTGCAATGTTTGGGCCAGCTGGTACGTTTGATTTAAACTTGATTTTATCGCCTGTCTCTAATACGTTGATTTTCTACGAAAACCCGAGTTCTGTGAAATTATAATTACGTCTGCTTATTAGATGCGTCAAATTTTAAGTAATGGCGTTTCCAAAACGCTATTATTTAAGATTTTCACCTGTTTTTTTTAGGAGGTTCTGGTTATCAGCTAATCATGTCATAGTGATTTTAGTATGTAAATTATTGTAATCTGAAGTTATAATATTCAGAAGAGGCTATCGGTTGGTAGGTAGGTAAAAATGTTGTTGATTAACATATTTTCTTTACAAAAACGTAATAGAAACCGAACCAATTACTCCCATCACATTCGTATGTTGTTAAACCAGATTCTGAACAGTAACCTCAAATTAGTTTCTTCGTAGGAACACACAACCTTCAAAGCATTAAAACGCTTTAAACCAATAGTATATATGTAACAGCTAAGCGTTAAAATACCTAACTAACTCCCTTCTCCCAATTCCACTTTCACTATAGGCTACTTCCATAATACAAATATAAGCATACATTAAAAATATACACCAGACAATTCCTGCAGGGATTACCGAATCGTTCTTAAATTATAAAAAAAATACTGCAATAAAATTTTCTAAAATTAGTGCACACACGCCTGCAAGCACATACATATATGCAGTGAAAGTATATTGGCTTGGGATCTCTTGCACATTTTTCAAACTGCCCACTTATGCATATTTTAATAAGTCCTGATATATTATAAAATACATCATCATCAAACCGAATAACAGTAACAGTTATAAAGAATAGCTTGTAAACGTCATCACCCTAAACACAAGCGTTAAGGTTTGCACTTAGTAACCACATAATTTCCAGAACTAAGATGTCCGAGAGATTAATATATATATATATAATATAAATACATTCTTTTGTTTTATCTGAGTTTATTTTAATACAATAATATATGAAAATATACTCCTAGAATCACTATAATTGACAGAAACCTGGAGTGAATTACTAGAACATTTACGATTCTAGTCAGTCTTCTGTATCATGTATAACCTTACGTTAAGCAACCGCAGTAGTAGCCATACAAATTCATTTTGCCAACGGGAAAAAGATAACTGCCATAGAAAGTTAGTTCTATATCAGTGGTTCCCAACCTGAGGTAGGACCCCTGGTGACCGTAAAAGTAGTACTGAGGGCTCTGTGAACTGAATTCAAAGTTTCATATATACATATTGTTGGCACTCCGTCGCTTACGACGTCGTGGGATCAACGGAACAGCCTACTCGTGAAATTAACGTGCAAGTGGCTGAGCATTCCACAGACACGTGTACCCTTAACGTAGCTCTCGGGGATATTCAGCGTGACACAGTGTGACAAGGCTGACCCTTTGAATTACAGGCACAACAGAAACAGGAAGTAAGAGTGAGACAAAGTTGTGGTGAAAGAGTACAGCAGAGTTCGCCACCATCCCCTGCCAGAGCCTCGTGGAGCTTTAGGGGTTTTCATTCAATAAACACTCACAGCGCCAGGTCTGGGAATCGAAACTGCGATCCTATGACGGCGTGTCCGCTGCCCTAACCACTGGGACATTGGGCGTCCACTGTATATATATATATATATATATATATATATATATATATATATATATATATATATATATATGTATATATATATATATATATATATATATATATATATATATATATATATATATATATATATATATATATATATATACGAACTGTACGAACTGCAGTAGCTGAGCGGCAAGCTTTTTTAAGCGTGGCCCAGAAAATGGTACAACAGTTAACTTGGATGCAGAGGGTACAGAGTCAACGCCACACGAACCATTGTCCAAGACCACCACAGATGATGGATCAGGGATGGCCACCGCTAACACCAGGAACCCCTGCACATATATCACACCCATATTCCTACTGAATATCCGGGGCCTATTACGAATAGGCGGCAAAGACAAGTTCTTATACCTGAAAGACCTAGCAACATGCAATCAAGCAATAGGCATGGTGCTTACCGAAACGCATCTAACACCTTATATAGCAGATGCGGAGATAAATATACCAGAGTATGCCGTACTCCGAACAGACAGAAGGGATAGAAGTCATGAGGGAGTTGCAATGTACATCCGAGAAGATGTCACACCCCTACTACTACTATCACACTCAAACTCTGTATGTGATACTTTAATAGTACACATAAAACAATTTGATGTAGTTGTATGCTCAACATACCGTCCACCAAATACCGCAAAGCAGGAAGGTAAATTTGAGGACAGCCTCAAACGCATAGAAGAGGTCCTGACAAATCTGGACCAACACATCAATATACTTTTCCTAGGCGAATTTAACCTCCCAAATGTTAAATGGCCTGAAGGTCACATCCTCTCTGGGATGTCACTGCATGAACAAAGCCAGGCAAAATCATTGCTAGAACTATTCAACATGCTGTTCACGGAACAAGTGATACTCCAACCAACCAGGGGAAGCAATATTTTGGATCTCTGCTTCACAAACAATGTGAGCCTAATCCATAATGTGAAAATAACGCCCACATCTCTCTCAGATCATAACATTATAGAATTAACTATGTATGGTCCTAGAAAACCCACTGACACCCACCCCACCAGGAGGTCTCAAGCAATATCCAACCTGAATTTCCACGGGGCGGACTGGAAGTCAATTCGCAGAGAGATTCGAAATCAAAACTGGCATGACAGCCTTTCTATACAAGACAATGACCTCAAACTAAGTCATTTTATGTCAACCATACAAGACATATACACCAAATACGTGCCATATAGAAAGACCAGCAAACATGCCAATAGAATTCCTAGAGACAGGAAAATCCTTATGAGACACAGAACAAAGGTCTCAAACCAGTAAAATAGAGAACTGGAGGATAGGAAAAGGGCTAAATTAAAACTAACACTGTTAGAAATAGAAAACAAAATTAAACTCTCCCATGAAAAGGAGAGAGCAGAGAAGGAAAAGAGAGCAGTAGAAAGTATAAAAACAAACCCCAAGGCTTTCTATAGATTTGCAAAGGAGACTGCTACGGTGCAGTATAAGATAGGACCCCTGTTCTTGCCTAATGGGTGCTCACTGACTGCAGATCCCACATGGATAAGTGAAGTGCTCAGTACACAATTCAAGAGTGTCTTCACCTCTCCTCTGAGTCACATGCAGATAAAGAACCCAGCTGATTTCTTTGACAATAGAACTCAGCAGAAGGGGACTGCATCCATTACCTACATCGACATTGAAGAGGAATATGTAATAGCTGCCATAAATGAAATGAGCTCAAATTCGGCAACTGGCCCCGATGGTTTCCCAGCTGTCCTCTTAAAGTCGTGTAAACAAGAATTAGCAGGACCACTCCGGATACTCTTCCAGAGTTTCCTTGCAAATGGTAAACTTCCCAAAAAGCTGAAGGAAGGCACCATATGTGCTATCCATAAAGGTGGAAGCAGAGCAGAGGCTGGAAACTACAAGCCCATCTCTCTGACTTCACATATTAGCAAAGTCATGGAACGAATTGTCAGAAGGAGATTGATTGTGTTCCTAGAAGAAAATGACATGCTGAATGAGAACCAGCATGGTTTCCGTCCAGGTAGAAGCTGCCTCACGCAGCTCTTGCAGCATTATGACTGGGTCCTGAAGCAGCTACTTGACCATTCAAATGTTGATGTGATATATCTCGACTTTGCAAAAGCCTTTGACAAAGTTGATCATGGCTTGATATGTCACAAGCTGCGAAACCTTTGGCACAGCTGGTAAATTAGGAGAGTGGCTGCATGACTTCCTGAATGGTAGAAGTCAGACAGTTGCAGCCAATGGAGAACTATCTAGGGAAACACAAATATTGAGCGGTGTTCCACAAGGAACTGTTCTGGGGCCACTACTGTTCATAGTGGCCCTTCTGGACATGCCCACGGTCACTCGGAGAGCCACTGTCACTAGCTATGCTGATGACACAAAGATATCTCAGGCAATAAAGAATCCTGATGATATTGTAAGCCTGCAGAATGACCTAAATGCAATATATGAGTGGGCAGAGCAAAATAATATGCAGTTCAATGCAAAAAAATTTCAAGTACTGCGCTACAAGGCCACAAGTACCTCCCAACTGGCATACTCAGGGCCTGGAGGTACTGCAATCCCAGAACCACAAACAGTAAGAGATCCGGGCATCAACATGTGTAGTGATGCATCATTTCACATGCACATTGTCAAGTTGACAGGAAAGTGCAGACAACTGGCAGGGTGGATACTGAGGACTTTCCGTACAAGGGATCAAAAAGTCATGTTGATTATATGGAAGACATTTGTTCTGCCTAGACTATTGCTCTCAGTTGTGGTCACCACACAGTGCTAAGCGGACAGCAGAGCTCGAGGCAATTCGGCGGCACTATACAAAAAAGATCGCCACAGTCCAACAGATGAACTACAGGGAGCGACTGAAGGCACTACGTCTCTACTCCCTGGAGCGCAGGCGGGAGAGATATGTAATAATATACATATGGAAAATACTGGAAGGACTGGTGCCAAACTTTGGTATCAAATACTACAGGAATGCCCGCACAGGTCGCCACTGCATGGTGCCAAAAGTACCGTCCACTGCATCTCACATAAGAACGAGATACTGCAGCAGCCTCGGTTTCAGAGGACCTCAGCTCTTCAATGCCCTGCCAAAACATTTGAGAGACATGCGAGACATGGATGCGGAGGTCTTCAAGACAAAACTTGACGCTTTCCTCTCCACGATACCAGACGAACCAATGGCTCGTAATGAGACGCAGTTTAGGGCAGCTGTGTCAAATTCTCTTATACACCAGATGTGCCATCAAAACTCTTGATTGGACCATGACAGGTGAGGAAGAAGAGCCATGCAAGGAAAGTGAAAATCACGGTGGTGCACCAGCATGACCGCAGCCACTTGGCTGAAACACATAAATAAATTTAAAAAAATAAAAATATATACATACATACATACATAGATATGTATGTGTGCGTATAAATATTTTTCAAATTAAAGATGAGAAATCAAATAGATTCAAAGACATTTCAATATAAACCGAGCCAAAAGGAGTAATTATAATATATTTCATGTATCTTTCATTAGAAAGTTCAATACCGAAACAATACTAAAAATATTCAATATCGAAAAAATACCAAAAATTCAAAAATTACAAACACACCAACATTATTAAAAAGTGGACATAGATGTCTGACAAATTATGTAAATCCATAAAAATATATGAAATATATATATATAAACATATTAAAAGGTATAGTCCTACTTACTAATGAACATTAGGCTAACGAATATATGTATGTATGTATGTAAGTATGTATGTATGTATGTATGTATGTATGTATGTGTGTGTATATGTATGTATGTATCAATTTATGTACGGTTAATGTACTATATATATGAATATATATGTTGCAGTAACTTACTGAGTTCTGTTGCAACTTCTTGAAGACGCGGCAACATACATTCATTTCGCACATTCCAATAAATCAAACGTAAAATTTCAGGCCAGTTCTAAATATCCTGATTATGTTGTAGACGTCAATGGATCCAAAATTCGTGACAGGTGCTGCGTATTAACAGCAACGGACTGATATCATACAAACCCCTCATATACGAAACATGTTCTTTAAAATGATCGGAAACATTATACAATTTATGAAAGGTAAGTTTGACATGACTGGAGAATTTAAACAACGGACTTACAATCAGTATTGATCTTCAGTATACTTCATTAAATGTAAATTTCAATGCTTAAGAGCAGGTGAAAAGAAAGCACATTTTTATAATCATACACGACACGAAACACATATCAGGTTGTAGTATTTCTAATATATGCGTGTCTGAATGATTTTTATATATTATATATATATCTAACACATTGACTCTCTTATTGTCATACGTACAAACATCTTACTAACACACTATGACACGGACACAGAACACACACACATATATATATCCATATACTTAAATATATATAAATGTATACATTCACAAACGTTTGCCAATTTTCTAGAGGTTTATGCATGTTTCGTAGTTATTCATTTCATCAATATTTGTCATCCCCACAGCTTATCGGTTATATATCTAGCGGAAATATAATTTACATTTACTAATCATCTTTTCTCAAGATAGAATTTTCCAGCTAATTATATCGACTACGTTATATGGCAGGAAGATACGTTATCCACACTGGAATAAAGATAACTTGCGTTGCTGTACGGCAAACTAGAAAATGATGGAGAGAACACCGCTGTACCGTGTAGAATAACTTCATATTATTTTCATTCACGAGAGTCGACCAAAACGTATGCATGATGGATATTGGAGTTAACATTTCTGCACTGTTCCTTCTTCCAGCAGATACAGACAAACGTAACTATAAATAAATCAATATCTCTGATATGGATTACAGCAAGTTTCTGATAATGCGTAAAGTATACATGTATCATATAGTACGACGCTCTCAGTACTAATCGCAAACTTGTTAGGTATGTGTGCAAAAAGTTATTAATATTTATTACATAAGGTAAATCTCGGCGTGGGTAACTTTGGCTTTCATTCTTTCCAGGTCAATAAAATGAGATCCAGTTGAGCTCTGAGGTCGATATATTCTACTGTCCCTCACCCCAAAATTGCTTGACCTTGTGCCAAAATTTGAAATCAATATTTATAAGATAAGTTGGTGAGCTGTCAGAGTCCTTAACGTACTAAATGCTCAGTGGAGTTTCTTCCGACTATACGTTCCTAGCTCAAATGCCACCGGGGTCAACTTAGTCTATTATCCCTTCAGAATCGATGAAATAAGTTCCAGTTGAGAAGTGGTGTAAGCGCAATCGACTTACCCACTCCCACGAAATTACTGGCCTTGTGCCAAAATTTGAAACCAATATGTATTAGAAACGATAAGGCTAGCAGAATCGTTATCACGCCGAGCAAAAGTTTTATGGCACTTCGTACGTATTTACTTATAAGTACCTATTTGACCAGGAACGACTTTGTCTTTCATCATTCCGGTGTCTATAGGAAAAGTACTATTGGAACAGTGGGACCTATTAAATCAAAATTTTCCTTACCACAAAATTGCTGCCCTTGCGCTAGAATTTTAAATGAATATTTATTAGATGTTCAGAACAATAATACTAAACATATGTCTATTGTACCTGATAGAAGATAAAGCCGTATATACTTGTATATAAAGTATCAAGAACCAGGAAAGATAATCAGGGACAACTGTTACATAATGCTCAAATAGTAAACTGTACGCTAATATACTTTATAAGGTAGGACATAAAATATACGTATTTTACATTATTTTCGCACAGAATATATTATTTTGATTAATAATTTTCAAGAAATATAAGAGAGATAAAGCTTGATTTTTAAGTGTGTCAAGGAATTAAAGATAGTAATACATATACGCTACATTACTTCTAGTTCTCTCTCTCTCTCTCTCTCACCCATATAAATTAATACGGTTGCATATTGAACTATTCAACAACAGATTATATAAAAAACGCATGGCAGGTTATTGTATACACATTAATAAAAAAATAAAATACTCTTATTACACAGAGAGGATAAAAACAGTTCCAAATCTACATTTCCACTATTCTATTTTTGTGTTTTATATATTTATCTATATGTACAAAATGCATTTATAAATTTGTTTGTTTGTAAGTGTGTGCATAGGAGCATATATATGTGTGTATGAGTGTGTCTATGTACATACAGTTGCAAACATATTGATAAAGTAGAAATTTTAATCGCCATTTAATATATTGTTAGTCTTATGTCATTTATAAGGGAAAGAACGGAACACTCTAGCTGGTTTAAATCATGTTGGTTTCCTATATTAAGTTTTATCTCATTTCCTTTAAATGCAACTGCTTCTTCCACTGGATCTCAGTGCAGCTGACTCAAAGGATTCTCTAATATGACTTCGTGATAACGCAACCGAAGTCTGTATAAATTAACCATTCAACTATTCTCTTTTGTCTTGTCTTGAAATTCTTTTAACATGGTTGTTTAAGTTTTCATATAATTCAATGTGTTCATGGAATTTACTATTAAAAGCATTTTCCTAACCTTCACCAGATAGGCTTTTGCTGTTTGATTAGCGATAGCATTGTCAGAAATCCATGCCTTATTCTTTTCATGCTGAAAACCAATTAATGATTCTTTTTACTGAAGAAAACATTTTTACTATAAAACATCATTAGATGTAACATACTGCTGTCCTTCGCTTCTTCGATAATCAGAGTTCTTCTGCCTTTCCTCATTTTCATGTTAGAAGCGTTTTTGATATCCAGATGTTATTATATCCTCTCTTATACTTGACGTGTTTGGATAACATGTAGTCTGAAGCACAGCACTTGTCCAAAAGAGATGGCATGAATGATTTGAATAGCACTGGTATTAGTTCCAAAAGGAATTTAATGGCTTCTAATTATATATTTGAATACAAAAATGTCCACCATGCATTGATTATATATTCATCTTATGTTGAATAGTTGGAAATTGCCAGTGTAATTCAGATGTTCTTTTTAAGTATTGAGAAAGAATGTGTTTCATAGATGTTATTGTATAGTAGCCGGGGGTTATTGCGAATTACCTTCACAGATTTCTTTTAATATGATAAGTTTACGGCGTTTGGGTTTCTGTTCTAAATTTCATAAGTTAATATTCGCAAAAAAAGAAAGTGTTGTTGAAAAGGAATCGGATGTCTACACTGAATTGTGAGGTGGAATGAACTGCATTAAAAACACTGAAGGCTGAAGTGACAGCATTAAACATGGTGGCTCATTAGATAATTTATTTCCTAACATACCAACCATTAAATGTGAGAATTACATCATTAATGAAGATCTACCAGCAAATACCACTCTTAATGCAAATGTAAACCCTAAGTTACATAAGTTAATCCTATTAAATCAACTGTTGTGTGCAGACATTAGATGATGTTGCCGGATTCTATACGTCGCTTCCAGGCCTATCAACGCTGTGTACCTATAGTCCGATTAATAGATATGCTGATAAGCCTCTTGGAGGAATTTGAAACTTATCTCACTAGACCTATGTTGCAATGAGTGTCTCTGAAATGCTGATGAGAGAATCGACTTCCAGGAACCTTGAATTTCAATTTTAATGATTTTCCAACCGCTTGAGGTTATGTACAGGAATAATTAAATTTATCATGAGACCCCAAACCGTGACTCTGTTGGACGGGTAACTGAAACATTCGAGAAAAGTAAAAACATTAGACAAATAACTTCTGTCTAGTTAGTTTGAAGCAACAAAACAACAAGACACATGGAATATAAGATACAATAATGCATTCGAGCGTATTTATGAGGTGGCAATGTCATTAAGAATTTTGCATAAAGACCACGCCATTGCCAGTGACACATTAGACTAATGTATACTACTATAGCTTCGAGACTACAAATAACATCTGGACGCATTTGGTGGGCGAAGACTGCGAACTCTTGTTATATATATACATATATATATATATATATATATATATATATATAGCTGAGAAAGTTGGTATGTAAAAGCACGTGGTTAGATGTATAAAAGATAAAAAAGAGTAAACAATCTACAGAAGGCTTGTGTTATATGGTTAAAGTATATATTTACATCGTTATATTAGAAAAATGTTAGAAAAGTTTGAGTACAGAAACATTGTTTTAGTAGAAATAACCGGTTTCGTATATTCTTTTCAAATTTCTCAAATTTCTCTATCGTATCATGTCTTCGCTATGGTGTAAAATATGGAGTTCTAGACAGGAGAAGGTAATCAGGGATTTTTCCAGTATAAGGGAGATGATAAAAAAATGTCGGGATGACTAGGCTCGATTAATTTATTAACATGATTTGGTTTAGAAGGAATAGAATGTTACAAGTGGTTAGGTTTTGCTTTATATTTTTTCAATGAGGTGAGTTTCCTTATTTAAAAATGTTAGAAATGTTTAAGTTTTGCTACCACAATTTCTAAACTTTCCATTCTATCAATGTGCCATTGGAACACCAACACTAATTAGATTAAATAAGGATACTTTCATTGAAGAATATAAGCCGAAACTTAACATTTTTAAATAAGGAAACTCACCTCATTGAAAAAAAAATATAAAGCAAAACCTAACCACTTGTAACATTCTATTCCTTCTAAATCAAAATCATGTTAAGTTAATCAAACCTAGTCATCCGCAACAATTTTGATTATCTCCCTTATACCGGAAAACAATCCCTGATAATCGTTTCGCCTTCCCTCTTGTCAATTCGTGGGTAAAGGACCATGAAAAGCCAACTATATAGCATATATGTTGCCCTTTGTCCACCACCACTATGTACTGTCCGTTGTACATGTAGTTTCTTAACTTATTTTGAAATAACGGTGGAGCACTTGCAGAAAACTGCACTGTTTGGAACCACTCGAATACTCCGGATGGAGCTCGAAAAACAACAGCCCTTACATTAGTCCAACTGTAGTGAACAGCTGACACCGTAGTAGATATATGAATACGCTCACTGTCCAGACTAGCCTACAAGCAAAAGACCTATAATAATAATAATAATAATAATAATAATAATAATAATAATAATAATAATAATAATAAATATTAAAAAAAAATTTAAATTTTAAAAAATAAAAATAATAATAATACTGATGATAATAATAATAATAATAATAATAATAATAATAATAATAATAATAATAATAATAATAATAATAATAATAATAATAATAATAATAATGAAAGAAAGCTTTTGGAATCTCTCCATACCTTGGTTGATGATACAACTAATGAAGCTGTCATAATAAAGACACTGGTAATGGCGCAACCTGATAATCGAAAGCTCATATGCGTGACAATGAAAACACAAAATATTGTGAATAACAAGGAAACGGAAGCCCTTGATGGTGACAGTGTTGCACCCGGCAGGCACAGCGATGCTGGCCCGACTCCAGCCTGTCGTTTTGCAGCATCGGAGCAGCACACGTGGTGTAGCTGGAACAAGCAAGTCAACGCTGTGGTTATGGAGTGTTACTACCCGAGAAACCCTTTACACGAAAATAATGTTCATATTAGGGGCTACCGATGACCTATATATGATCAATGAAGGGAAAGCGGATGGTTTCAACTTACGGAACAGTGATTATACAATCAAGCTAGACCAATAAGAAAAAAATCGTTGGCTTACAGAAGTAAAGCTGGAAGCTATCAAAAGACGGCTATTGGAAAACAGAAGCAGTGGAAACGAATAAAATACAGTTCTTATTGATAAAATTAACTTCATAGCAGAAAACAGAGGTGAGATCTCTAAAATGACACTGATCAAGAAGTATGATATTGACAGAAAGGGCCTGAAAGTGGTAATAAACGAACTGAAACAGCGCCTCATTGCAAATGAAGCAACGATAGTAAGATACGACCAAAGAATTGAGGGATACCTGCAGAATAGGTTATTCAGAATATTGTTAATGTATAAAGTGATGGAGAAAGAAATGACAGAAAAAATTAAGGTGGAGTACTTGCGTAGACTGAGACTGATACTTCAGTCAATATTAAACGTATGAAATAAGATTGAAGCTATCAACACGTGGGTAGTTTCACTCCTTAGATATTGAGCAATGATAATCGCATGGACAGTAAACGAACGGTGAGACTGAAAGGCAAGGAAGTTGGTGACTAGATATTGGATACTCCATATACAAAAAGTGACACAGACAGACTGTATGTAGCAACAGAATGAGTAGGGAGGACTGATTGGATGCGAACACAGCATTAGAGAAAAAGAAAGCAACATAGCTTAGTATGTAAAAAGTGCAACAGAATCATCGCTATTATTGGAAATAAGGATGTTAGCCTTGTGTAAGATGAAAGATTGCAAAGTTAAAGCACTGTACAAACACTTGAGAATGAATGAAACTGAAAATAAGTGGATAAAGAAAAGAATGCATGAACAATTTCAAATGGATGTTGAAGATGGGACGGACAGAGAAGGATTTGATAAAATATTTAAGGAGTTCTGCCTGTCTTTATATGTCTTTCTATAGATGGATGTAAGTGTGGAATATGCTTATGGTGCATTCATCTGGAATTTTAGGTAAGAAAGAACACGTACATATATGCATTTGTCTACAACAATATAGTATCTATAATAATAGCAATGCAGTTGGTTAATCCTAAACTTTACAAATATCAATTTAAAATTTCTGATAGAAATTCAAAAAATCAAACGTTAATTCAACCTCAATCTCATGAGCCCATAAAGAATATAGACACGCCATGACAATATATCAAGGATCGTCTATTTGACATTTTGAAACAAGTATGGACTTGAGAGAGCAAAAGTGTGGTACGAACATAAACCCAGAGGCATCATCGAAAATTATAATGCTAAGATCCTATGGGATTTCATGATCCAGTGTGACCATCAGATAGAAAATAGGAAACCAGACATAAATCTTAATTGCTAAAGAAAGCAAACGATGCTGGATCATAGATATAGCATGCCCAGCTTACAACAAGGCATGCGATAAGGCAGAAAAAAAAGATGATAAATATGACAGGTCAGCTTGGGAGGTTAAGCAGTTGTGGTCGATGAAAAATGTGTTAGTAATACCAATAATTTTTCGAGCCTTGGGAACAGTGAGTGACACTCTTGAGAATAACATGGAACAAATAGGGGCTGCAATAAGAATGGAGCGCTTGCAGAAAACAGCACTGCTTGGAAACGCTCGAATACGCCGGATGGTACTCGAAAAATAAGGGGTATTTTATTAGTTCACTGGTAGTGAAAAGCTGACAACTGAATACCTCTCCAGGGTTAGCTGTGCAAAGACAATAATAATGATAATGATGATGATAATGATGATGATGATGATGATGATGATGATGACGACGACGACGACGACGACGACGACGACGATGATGATGATAATAATAATAATAATAACTATATCTAATAGCTACTATTTGTAATAATATTTATCGGTCCCGCAACAATAACACGAACTTCTGCTCCCCGTTTCTGAGGATATTCCTCTCATCACCCGTAATATAAAGGCGAATGTTGTAAACAGAGTTAAAGCTTATGATAAGCATAAGAATAATAGCCTACGTAGCAATAGCTATAAACGTTATAATTATTAGAATTAGACAGTAATAATAATCATACAGTTAAGACAAAAAAAAAATGTTCTAATAAATAATAGGACAAATTTTACTGCAAAATATACCGAACTTGATGGGGGAAATGGTGTAGCCGCGTTAACTTAGGTATCTTCAACTATCTAGTTTATGGACCCCAATATATATTTATAAACGTTATTACTTTTGACAAATTCGTCTTTCATTTTCTGAAGAAAACGGTGTGATTTGGCATCAATGGGAAAATCTCTGCAAGTTAATATTAGCCTTGCCTTTTATAGTATAGTGCCTCGGTATTGCACTTGCTTACTTAATATAATATTGTCATATCAAGGCGGGAAGCTGGCAGAAACATTAGCACGCCGACCGAAATGCTTAGCGGTATTTCGTCTGCCGTTACGTTCCGAGTTCAAAATCCGCCGAGGTCGACTTTGCCTTTCATCCTTTCGGGGTCGATAAATTAAGTACCAGTTACGCACTGGTGTCGATATAATCGACTTCATCACTTTGTCTGTCTGTGTTTGTCCCCTCTATGTTTAGCCCCTTGTGGGCAATAAAAAAATAAGAAATGTTAGCATGCCGGGTGATAAAGCTTAACGGTGTTTCGTCTGTCTTCACTTTCTGAGTTCAAATTCCGCTGTGGTCGACTTTGCGTTTCGGGGTCGATAAATAAAGTTCCAGTTGCGTAGTGGTGTCGATATAATCGACTGGCACCCCCTCCGCCAAAATTGTGGGCTTTGTTCCTAGAGTAGAAAAGAATATATATTGTTATATCAATCAGCTATCATTCATTCGAAGCGGTCTTTAAAGATAAGACTTGATTACATTATATATATATATATATATATATATATATATATATATATATATATAGCATAAGTATTGGAAATTCTAGAAATCGTTATTGATTATATTTTTCTAGACCAACTTTCAGCATTGTCTATTATATCTCCAAACATACCGCTGCTGCTATTAGTATAAAAGAAATTACCAACATATACGTTGTTAATGAACTTTTTAGTGTTTTATTTGAAGATAACAATAAGTATAGGAAGAGGAATAAATGAAAGGAAATACGTGCATATGTAATTTAATTAAGTTATAATGTCCATTATTTAATATATTTAATGTAAAAGGACATTATGATCGCACACAACGTTTTTACATGCATATACGTATGTGCATTTGTGTATATGTGACTAATTATTGATCACCGTATATTGTTTCATGTTTTTAATTTTAAAGTTTCTCGTCACTGACTATTACCCCGTTACTAAGATTACAATCGATATTTTATTATATTTGTTATCAGTCTCTATATAACAAAGCAGATAATCAAGTTCAGATTACGATAAGGCTCCCATCCACGCTTCAGTAAAATATTTTTTGGACATTTTATATCCCGATTCTTTGTCTTTAGTTTTTTGAAGATTAGATAACATTTCTGTGTACGGTGCTAACTTGTAGATACGTAATATATTAGATGTTTATCTTAATTTATAAGAAGACAATGTTATAATGAAATTGAATTTTAATATAAGAATCATTACTCAGACAAACTTCAGAGTTCTATTTACTTATTGACATCAAAACCAGCATAAGGTTAACTTAACTGTTCACCTTCTGCTATCTCTTGAGAACCGGTTTGGGCACACGATTTAGATAATTGGGTTGGATGGAAAATGTTCTGAATTTTTATTGACAGAGAACTGAAAATTAAAATATTGTCAAAGAAGTATATAACTAGAATTTTTACATTATTGTTTGATATGCAGACGTAAACTCCCTGGGATTCTATGGAACTAAGAAATTATTTATTCACAGCTGAAATTAGAAATTATTACATTTATTTGAACGGAAAGTAGATGCTATGACAAGCTGTTAATTTATAAATGTATTCAATTGTTGAAAATTTATACCTTCACATTACTTGTTTGAGCCATATATTTTAGTGAACTATTTAAAAAAGATATACCTTTATTCTGGGTAGCTTTTATAAATTCAACAAACTCTTCCTTACTTTACACCTTTTATAACGTCATTTCACTGACTAAGGTCAATAGATTCGAATTAAATATCTGCCGGATGTTAATCGATAATGCAGTCAAATGGATTTTAAAAGATATTTAACACTCGCAGATGTTCATTCAAGTTTGAAATGCTATTGAATCTCTGAGAATGTATTGAGTGAAATCGGAGGGGGTTTGGGAATTTGAATTTTGTTTGTATTCTCACAGTGGTGTTGAAGTTATATTATCTGAATGTAATAAAGATGCTAATTTATGCTCAAAAGCTTTCCTTGCAGAATATGTGGCATATAATCATCACCTGCTGTACAAGTGCATATTTTTCTTGCAAGCTTCTCACTAAAGTTAATTGTTGCATCAATTCAAGTTTACTACCAATTCCCAAATAGAAAATAGTAATTATAAATTAATAGACACCTTTGTTCATTCATTAAGATGCCACTGAAAAGCTTGCACTTTATGTACAAATAATGTAAATACACCAGAGCATCAAGGTAACAATAGATTACACATCAAGACACTTAAACAAGAGACTCCCGGTACTTGACACAGAACTTTGGCTAGAAACAATTAACGACAAAGTTCAAAACCTCCACTCACATTATATGAAAACTATATCTCCAAAGTATGTTATCCATAAGAATTCGGCGCTATCACACAGTGTGAAAATTAATATATTAATAGCCGATTTATTCAGAATAATGAGAAGCATATCATCCCAGTGCAGTGCAGTCCCTGGTAGAGACATGGACATACAAAAGAATTCATGCATCGCATGCAGTTTTCGCGATACAGCCAGAAAGATAGGATCCGAGTGTACAGAGGAGCTAACAAGAAATTTAAGGATATTGTTGTCAAAGATACAGATAGAACAGAACATAGGTACCGTAATAAACAGTGGAATCGACTACAAAGAATTAGTGATAAAACAAACAGAAAGAATACGTGGTACAATACGTTCCAAGGAGTAATGTTTCCACCGAGTGTTCTTTCTCTTTCTAGTTTCCTTTATTATGAAGGACACTGTATTTGAGTGGTTACAAATTCGGGAGAATTTGTCCTCTTTCGATTTTTAAATCTTATAATCTTTATCTTACAACTAAACCTGCTCAAGGTCTTGCATGGTTGTGAGACTAGATTGTACGCTTTCTTTTAAGTACACCACGCACTGCATACCATAATCTACCTCTCTACAATTCTGGAAGTCCAGGCGATCGATCAACACTGGGAATTTCCTTAGTCCACACGTATTTCGACAATTTTATTTTGTGTATATCAGGCATTCTATTTTTCTCATAAATGAGTGTCAACATCACCCTATCAAATGTTGTATGTAGTATACATGTAGATTATTGATAACTTGCCTTAAAGTGTTACACTAGTTCTTCCTTCTGTTAAGCACAGTGGGACTTTCCCGTTGCTATTAACTCATCTAGTTGTATCCCTATGGAATCATGGAGACTCGTAAAAGTTTTAAGTCACGAGATAAAGTAATATTTCCGGTGCAGCAGCTTTCCGATTTTCTATATTTTTCATTGCTTTTCAATAACTACTTTTGTTATGGCAATAGTTTGATCCCTCAAAAATTTGGCGTAATTGTTGATTGCATTATCTGCCGTGTGCTATCACCGGTGTGTGGCAATTCTTTCACTAAATTTCATTCCCGAGTATTTCATTGCTGCAGAATTTGGATATAAGGTATTTCCTCATGTCTCCTTCACGAATACAAAATAGACACCACTGCTTTGATGCATAAAGACGATAGTGATTATTTTGGTTGGATGTTTATTTGTATTTTCTAATTTTTGCCATTTTAACATTATTCTCTACTTAAATTCTTCGTTCGATATCCCGTATCTTATTTTCATACTTGCTACATTCACTCACAACTGCGTTTATCTTCTTTCTTTCATACACCATGCTTCCACTGATCCAACATAATAATTCTTTCTTAAGGTAGATAACCTTTATTTGTACCCCTCGGAATATTGAAGTCTAGATGAACTTAGAAGACCATATAACTTACCTGTCTTGTAATATCGTTCAGAATATTATGAAAGATCAGTTACAATAGAGCAAACCACTGACAATAGTAGCAATATTAATAACAACATTAACAACAGCAACGGCAACAACAACGAACATAACAACAACAATAATAATAATAAAATTCTGCAGCGAATAACAAAACATGACGGACATGTACGAGCAGGCTCCTTGCGGTGTTGGATTAAATATGTGACCAGCGGCAAACAGGATTTACGAAATAGCAGAAATAAAGAAAAAAATGTTCTCTAATGTAAATTCGATCAGGATACCGAAATATTTCCGTCATATATGAAATATAGGTGCTGTCAGGCATGTTGTTGCAGAAAAACAAGCGTGTGATAATATAAGCACCATGCGATGATACGACTTTCCTAAGCATGAATGAAAGCAATACGCGAGATTGAGATGTTGCTACAGAAAAAACACTGTAAGTACAAGAATAATGGTATCTGCAATCTCATCTCTACACAAATACACGTAAATGTAATATTTATATAATTCGCACATGCACCCGTACGCCTCGTACATAAACACGATAAAGTAGAGACACATAGTAATGACAATAGATACAAAATGTAATAAGTCTCATTTTAAATAGAGAAAAAAGATATGCTCGGAAACAGATAAAGGCTAATTTCTATGTATGGGTCTGAGACGCTTAAGATGCAAAAATAGCCAACAACAAGAGACGATGACCGTCGGAAAATTTATCTCCGAACAGGAAGGCCCCTCTACTGATGTCACTTCCCAAGCGGATCTTGTGTATGAGCTACAAAGGATGGTCGGAGAGAGGTAGAAATTGAAACCAAGGAGAAGACTGGAGGAACAGGGGAATGGTGATGGAGCTGTTAAGGATGAGGAATAAGAGCGTTATACAGTGAACTCTGATACTGTGATGGGTGGCCATGCAGGGTAAATGAACTAAGTACATAATGAATTCTTTGAGATTCAAAGATGACTCATCGAGTTGATGAATACTCCAGAAGAAAAAAATCAAAATGCATCATCTTTTTAGTCACCTGGATCGTTTTCCTGAAAATCTCGGAGATGTTAGCGATGAACAAGGCGAACGATTCCATCAGGACACCGAGGAGATGGACACTCGGTACCAAGGATGTTGGGACGCTGTGATGATTGCTGGTGTTTAAAACGATCTACTCCTGTTGCTCAACATTCACGGTGCACTAACAAGCGTAAATTTATTCCTTGAATTTTCTGCCCAAAATCTTTGCCACCGAGCATTTTCAATTTTCAATTTTTACTTGGTCTTAGTTTTGCATTGTTACGTTCTCTTTATTGATTCATATTATATGTCTCTCGTATGAATGAAATACTCACTCTATCAGATCTAGTCAGAAAACTAGACGTGATAGAAAAGAAAACTGGAGTTAGTTTTTAATTTAGCAGGCAAAATCACTTAAGAATTCGTTAAAATATTCCAAGCAACAGGCAAAAAAGTTATTTTGTTATTCAGTGTTATTAGGCACTCTTGTTTGTCCCTGCTCAAGGTTACTATATCTGGCCTTCGGTGTTCTAACACGTTGTCTGTCTGGAAATGAAAGTCGCAGAGGATTTTTGCCTTCCACCTTTCATCCATTAGCCTTTTCCGGTTTATATTGGTATTATGCACACGTAAACTCATATCCATACTTACAGCATGGTAGCAAGTGACGTTTTTGGGCTACTTTGTCGTGTCTACACTTGTACTCTTTCTGTACAAGACTTTCACAAGCACTACCAAATGTGAGTCACATTTTCGACCTTCTTCCCACATTCTGAAGAGGTTCAATACACTTTTGTGGTATATATCTTTTTTCAATGAGTTGGTATTCAATGCCTGGTCCGGGGCAGTAGGCTCTCAGTATTCTTTTTTTAGGTCACCTTTGTTTAGCCACCTCCATGATTCTCCCTCATCTTTAATATGTTGGTTTGAACGGTGGAACTGACCATGTAATTCCATACAGAGTAGAGTTTATTCTATCTCGTTGGGTGTTCTTGTTCGGAATTAAACGAGCACTCTCAAGTCCATATTTGTTAACTCCTACTGCACTAGCAGCATACTGTAGCAGGTTTTCTTTGCTGTATACCATATATTCTGCTATGTTTCCTCTTTTACTGTTGATGCACTCCCGTACGCTAATCAGGCCACTTCAACCCTTACCTCTCTTCATGGATGCCTATGAACATTTGCTTTAGGGTGGAGGGCAAATGGTTACGGTCAAACAACTGACAAGCAGATCTGTGCTATTAAGCAGAATATTTGCTGTAGCCCATCTTTTTTACCAAGACAAAACAATGTACATGATAACACTTCCAATAAATTAACATCAGAAACCATGAGAGCCACTGCCTGGTACTGCATCCGGGCTTTATTATTATTATTATTATTATTATTATTATTATTATTATTATTATTATTATTATTATTATTATTATTATTATTATTATTATTATTATTATTATTCAGTAGTTTTATTTTTATAACGTGCTTTCACTTCACTACCGAGCGCAGCTCTGTGCGCCTTGGGTATGTGCTGTGGTTTGCTGTGGTGCTCTTATGTTTACTGTATTGAAAGTGTTTTGCGTAGAATGTGTGCAGTACCCAGTAGTGCAATTTTCTGTATGTTATATATATTTGTAAGTCCTGGTGTTTTTGTTATGTATTTGTCTGAATATTTTTTTATTATACCTAAGGCACCTACTATGATAGGAATTGTTTCTGTTTTTAGATTCCACATTCGAGTTATCTCTATTTCCAGGTCTTTGTATTTTGAAAGTTTTTCCATTTCTTTTAGAGAAACGTTGTCATCTGCTGGTATTGAAACATCAATTAGAAGGCATTTTTTTCCTTCATGATCTTTGACAACTATATCTGGTCTATTTGCCTTAATTTCTCTATCTGTGTGTATTGGCATATCCCAGAGTATGGTTGCTTTCTCGTTTTCTGTGACCTTTTCTGGCGTGTGTTTATACCATCTTTTTTCTGTTGCTATTCCATAATGTTGGCATAGCTTCCAGTGTATATAGGTCCCAGCTCTGTCGTGTCTGTGAATATATTCCTTCTTAGCCAGGACTGGGCAGCCAGAGATAATATGATTTATTGTTTCTTGTCGATCTCCACATATTCTACAGTTACTTGTTATATTTCTTTTCATTATGTGTTTTTGGTAATTTCTGGTGGGGAGGCTTTGGTCTTGTGCAGCAATTAAAAATCCTTCAGTCTCTGCTTTGAGTCCTGAGCTTCTCAGCCATTGCTGGGATTTTTCTCTGTCTATTTCTTTCGCATTTAGTTTAGCCATTATTACTATCATCATTATTGTTGTTGTTGTTGTTACTGGTGTTTCTATAAAAATGTCGTTGTTCTACAGTTAATAACAGTCCAGGTTATGTGTGAAAAGCCAAATGAAAATTATATATCAAAAGTAAAAATCTCTTGCATGGCAAATATCTTACTGTGAAGCAGGATGGGTCTGGTCCTTATTCTATTATCCCTGCAAAAATTAGAAGCTGGTTTCGAAAACGCAGTAGAACTGTAGTGGAGAGTGTCTATAGAAGTGATCCTACTAATATTCGTATACAGAATAGGTATGTATATAATACGGATGGTGAAATATGTTCCTTGTCAAGGAGCAACATTTTTAGACCACAAAAATTTAATCATAGAAAGACAGTGGCTATTCCCATTGGAATGAGAGGGGATCTCCACAAAAGTGTGGAATGAAGAACACGGATATATAACACAAGAAGGGAGTATCGAGTTTCCAATAGATTATCAGGAGAGAAAAAAGCAGCACATGCGAACATTTTCTTTTTCTGTGAAAGGAAAGGATGTTATAGAGTAAGAAATGAGATTGCATCTACTGCCAGAAAGAGACTACCATCTTTGAGAGGAATCGAAAGAGTAAAACATTAGCTAGTAAACAATTTAGAGGAAATGTTAACGAAATTCTACTACCACTACTACTACTGCTACTACTACTACTACTACTACTACTACTACTACTACTACTACTACTACTACTACTACTACTACTGCTGCTGCTGCTGCTGCTACTACTACTACTACTACTACTACTACTACTACTACTACTACTACTACTACTACTGCTGCTGCTGCTGTTGCCGTCTCTTCTGCTGCTGCTGCTATCATGATCATCATCATGATCATCATCATCGTCTCGTTATTATTAATATTATTATTATTATTCATTGTCATCTCTATCATCAACACCATCAATAGAATGATGGAGATAAAGATATGTCTGTGTTACTAGCATATACATCATTAATGTTTACTGCAATTGTTAATGTTATATAAAGTTATCTATCTACTACATACAACAACAGGACATATTCACATCCTGTTGTTGCAATAAAAAGATTTTCTTAATTCTATTTTCCATTCAATCCTCAGTTAATTGTTAATCTTATTTGTCGTTGGTGTATTTCTTTAGTAACTTTTTTCTCGTATTTGTTCAATTTAATCGATTTACATCAAATAAGGCATTTGTGTTTTTTCTTGCGACTGAATTTTAAACAATGCTTCAGTTTTCCTTTGTTGTCCAGTCGTTCTGCTTAAATTATTTTCTTTGATTGTAGTTGGGTGTTCCCCAACTCCAGTCAATATATTCATGTCTGATAATAATTTAGACAGTTTTGGAAATATAATTGCAGATGAGTCTTTGGTGATTATTTATGGGTGGATTCCAAGCTTAATGTTTTATTCTACAATTTACAATAAATCAAAGAATCATTGTTACCAATCCAAAAATGAAAATGCTTATTAGAATTATATATAAACTGGCGTTTGGAATGCCTTTACTACAACTTGTTTTAAAAATCTTCTCTAAATATCTGTTAAGTTTAAGAAGACTTATATAATTTTTACACTGCCATTCACAACAATTATTTTCACTATTACAAAATTGAACAGAAGTTATCTAAGATATATGTTCAAATCCAAAGGCGCGTCAGTTTTAAATTTATAAAAATAAAATTGAAATGATAGAAAATATTAACATACTTTTTATATAAGCTGATAAACTATTGCTGTCCTCTACATGAATCAAAGTACTAAATAGATAAAAACTAAAATATAATTTGCAAGGAAATATAATTTGATAGAGTTCGTGTAGAGGAATATATAACCTACAATTTTCACTCCGAAATCATTGCATTTTGTTTACGTAAACTTGTTTAAATATATCTGTATAATCGTTGGGTATTTTGGTTAATATATTTGTTTATGGAACAATACTTTTGCAAATGTTCACGGATGCAATCCACTCTAAATGAAACGTAGTTGTGTTATTCGTCGTTGGTTGCACGTGTTTATCAGTAGCCGTGTGTTTTTTTGCGCTGACAGGATCTCGTATCACTCATATCGCATACATAACATTCAGCTGATTTGCAATCATTATCATATCAATTTAAGCATGTACATGTCCTGGTCACGCATTGGGTTCACTGCATGTTTATATGAAATTATGCTAGTATTCGTTGAAAAGTCTTGAGTTTACTTCAACCACAGAAGGCATTTTGAATTTACAGGCACAGAATATGTGGATGTGACGCGGCCATGATCATATTATCAAAGTGACTTCGTGACACCCTCTTGACTCAATTTTTTAGTTACCATTGTCTGTCATTATTACTGCGCTGGTTATGTCAGAGTTTCCATTCATTTGAGTAACCGTAGGATTTATTTTTACTTTTTCCCTCTATTTGAACAAGGGAGATGCTTTCTTTTCAGTTGAAATTTCGTAGTTTTGGAGAAGATGATATCTTTTATTTATTTTCATTACTACAGTTCTATATTTAAGAGATGAGGAATTATGTACATTATTTACATATAATAATAATAATAATAATAATAATAATAATAATAATAATAATAATAATAATAATAATAATAACATCGAAAAATACCTTAGGAATGAGAGCCCATTTCCTCAAGACACCTGACGAAAGCTGGAGGGTATATCAGCTGGAGGGTTAACAACAAAACAAGATGAGGACAAATATCCGTCTAATGTAAATAAGGTAAATAATGTAATAATGTGCATTTTCCTTACTGTTGCTTTCTTCTTTTAAATCATATTTCTATGATGTAGGCTTTGACGGAAGCTACCAAGACATTATTGCATGACAATCGTGTTTAGAGTCGAAAATATCGGAGGAAACCACGGCAATTCTCTCAAAGAAATAACTCAAGTTAGAATTATTCTTAACTCAAACGTCTAGCATTAATTCATTTCCCAGAAAGAGCTCCACTAAAGGAATTCAAATAATAAACATTGATAAAACAGCTAGCACTGATTAGAACTATCGACTAGAAGTAGTTAGCATACATAAAATTCCGAACTTAGCTTGACTACCTTGTTAAAAATTTCCTACGACTCAAAAAGTTTAGTAGATTGCATAGAGATATATTCTTACACACTAGAAGTTGGGCAGAACCTAGTGTTTTCAGAAGTAATGTAAATGATATAGCCATGCTGCTGTCACATTCGTAATCACTTATCAGATAGCTGATACAGCTTTCTGGGAATTATTTTATCCGGCTGTGTTTGAAAATTAAGTATATGCATTGTGCTTTTTTTAAAGATTAAGAGAAGGAAACTTGAATATGTTGTTCATCAGAGAGTGAATCTGCGAATTTGAACATGTAAAATTCAGATAGTTTCTTAGGTGGTGCATGTTCTTGTCGTATGATGTACAATTTAATAATGCATTGGAGTTTTCCTGTTACTAATCTCTTTCTGATTACATGTTCAGTTATATAGTTTAATCTCCAGAAACCCAAGGCGTCTGCAGATTATTGCACTTCAACTATAAAAGTATTTTCTTACAGTTTTGGATTGGCTAGTGACTATATGGTTGTATTACTGCTATGATTTCATTCGAAGCATATAATACTGAGTCCGAAGTTCGGAATGTAAGTGTACATGGTAAAATTCTGTAATTTGAACACGGAAAGGTTATAAGTGTTACCCATCGTGAATGATATATTTGACAACTAATTTTGAAATATGCTATTCTGACATATGTTTTTCGCCTTTTATAACCATCTTTAATATTACAGAGCTATTTCTTGCTATTTATTTATCTAAAAAGACAATAGCAATCATATAGTAATTTTCTAATTATATGAGACGTCACCAGTGTCCTTCCTGCAAGTAAATATAGATAGCAAAGTCTCTTTTCCAATACTCTATCAAACGATACTCAGTCATTTTCTAGTGTCTTTTACAAGTCTTCTAAATATACATTCTAATTCAATAGATTATGTATTCATCATGTAAATATATTGAATTTTATAGACACATATGTATGCGTGTATGTATGTAAGTGTAAATGCATCTATCTATCTATCTATCTATCTATCTATCTATCTATCTATCTATATATATATATATATATATATATATATATCAATATATACGTATATATATATATATAGGGAAAGAGATACATATGCATATATATCACAAGGCTGCATATATGTATATATGAGAGCATATATATGTAACTGTCTGTGTATGTGTATATATGTATGTATGTATCTATCTATCTATTCCTCTCTCTCTCTCCGTATACATACATACATACATATATACATATATATATATATATATATATATATATATATATATATATATATATATATATATATATATATATATATATATATATATATATATATATATATATATATATATATATATATATATATATATTTGTATATATATATATTTGTTTTTCTAAGGACTAAACGTCTCCTATCTCTCTCTCTTCTGACTTTTCTCTTTCCAAGGAAAATATTTCTCTCACGGTTCGATTTTCCCCCTCTTTCAGGTCTAACGACCTTCAAAGTTCGTTTTCGTTCGGTTTCATTGTATGTCTCTACTGTACTGTTTTTGCTTCTAACTTTGATCCTCCATAAATCCAAAATGTCATTTTGGTATTTCCGGGTGCAACTGTCTTCGAAGATTTATATTGTCATCGATTACTCGAAATGGGGAGTAGATAGACAGCCGACAACTGATTAAGGGTCATTCTTTGTATTACTTGTCTTTTTCTTTTCTCTCGTTATTTGCGTATTTAAATAATTTAAATAATTTGTTTTTGTTAGTCATGTTGTTTGCTTTTGATGACTTCCTGTACCCAAATATGCACGTACATATATATTTTTTGTATTATATATATATGTATGTATATATATATATATATATATATATATATATATATATATATATATATATATATATATATATATATATATATATATATATATATATAAATAAATATAAGGAATGGAGTGAACGCATGTTATAACTGCATAATTCTAACCGAATTATTATTAATTAGGATAAAATAAATACATATAATTTAAATATATATATATATATATATATATATATATATGTATATATATATATGTATATGTATATATATATACAAGAATACATATATACATACACACACATATATATATACATACATACTTATATATATATATATATATATATATATATATATATATATATATATATATATATATATATATATATATATATATATATATATATATATATATATATATATATAAAGTGAAGTATATTTACCACTTAAATGTGGCTGAGCCCGATGGGTGGATGTTACTGTTGCTTTTAGCCCCAGGAGGACATCTCCTCCAGCTGGCTATCGACACATTTCTGTGTCCTGGCTGTACTCGAGTTTCAGGGTTATATCCCTTCTTCAGCGTACGACAATCGCCGACGTTCGATGCAAAAGATATCCCTTGGCAAATATATATAAGTTTTTCGAGTGAAATTATTCACTGATATCGAAAAACTGAAAACAAGCAATGTTAAATCTCTGAACGAGGTATTAACAGTAACTGCACGATAAAGTGAAGTATATTTGCCACTTAAATGTGGCTGACCCCGAGGGGTGGATGTTACTGTTGCTTTTAGCCCCAGGAGGGCATCTCCTCCAGCTGGCTATCGACACACGTCTGTGTCCTGTCTGTATTTGCCAAGGGAAGTTATCCTTCCCATCTTGATCTACGATACGTACGTACTCGAGTTTCAGGGTTATTTCCCTCCTCAGCGTACGACAATCGCAGTTACTGTTAATACCTCGTTCAGAGATTTAACATTGCTTGGTTTCAGTTTCTCGATATCAGTGAATAATTTCACTGGAAAAACTTATATATATTTGCCAAGGGATATCTTTTGCATCGAAGGTCGGCGATTGTCGTACGCTGAAGAAGGGAAATAACCCTGAAACTCGAGTACGTACGTATCGTAGATCAAGATGGGAAGGATAACTTCCCTTGGCAAATACAGGCAGGACACAGAAGTGTTTCGATAGCCAGCTGGAGGAGATGTCCTCCTGGGGCTAAAAGCAACAGTAACATCCACGCCTCGGGGTCAGCCACATTTAAGTGGCAAATATACTTCACTTTATCGTGCAGTTACTGTTAATACCACGTTCAGAGATTTAACATTGCTTATATATATATATATATATATATATATATATATAAAGAGATAACATGTTAGAAAGTCGGGTAAATTTCTCTGCAATTTTTTTGTAAATTCTGAAATATATCTCGTGAGTATATATATATATATATATATATATATATATATATATATATATATATATATATATATATATATATATATATATATATATATATATATATATATATATATATATATATATATATATATATACTACCAAACGCTTTTTGTTGAATACTCTCTTTTAAACTGTTTGTAACATTTTCTTCCCTACTATCAAAAAAATATATATGTATTTTACTACTTTTGTGACAACCAGTACTTAACACAACAAAGCTTATACAAAGGATTACATTGTACTTTTGACAGAATTTTTTCTAAAAATGTGAAACTGGTCAAGTGCATAAACATTTTTAAAATTGCATTTCCAAACCTTCATTCATATATATATATATATATATATATATATATATATATATATATATATATATATATATATGTGTGTGTGTGTGTGTGTGTGTGTGTGTGTGTGTGTGTGTGTGTGTGTGTGTGTGTGCGTGTTTGCGTTTATATATATATATATATATATATATATATATATTTTAAGTTTCAGCTCAGAGCTGCGGCCATGCTGATGCACCACCGTGTTGCTACACTGTTATTACAGGGAGCCTCTTACAACATGTGGCACTTGGTGAAGAATGGAGTTTGATTTAGCAACCCTCATTTGCACCTCCTGCCGCGAGGTAGGTTCATCTGGGACTCTCGATAGGAAGAGGTCCAGTTTTGATTTAAAAACTCCTACATCTACTTTGTGCAGATTCCTCAGGTTCTTTGGGAGAATATTAAAAAGCTGTGGGCCCCTGAATCCCGAGCTGTTGCAGTAACTGGTCATGAAGCGCGATGGCATTGCTGGGATCTTTGGCACTATGCAGTGTCGTCCCGTTCTGGCATTGGTGTAGCTTTCAATGCCAAAATTTGGCACAATTCCTTCCAGGATCTTCCAGATGTATATTACTGCATACCTCTCCCGCCTTCTCTCCAGGGAGGAGAGTCTTAGCTGTTTCAGCCTTTCCCAGTAGCTGAGCAGTTGCAAAGAGACAATCTTCTTTGTGAATCTCCTCTGGATTGCTTCAAGGTCTGCTGTTAATTTCAGACTGGTGGGTGACCACAGCTGTGAGCAGTAATCCAGGCGGCTGAGGACGAATGTCCTCCAGAGGATTATCATGATTTCCTTATCTCTGGTTCTGAATGTTCTCAGGATCCATCCAGCCAATCGTCTGCACTTTATTGCCATTCTGGTAATGTGCACTTGGAAAGAGGTATCATCACTCATGTCGATACCCAGGTCTCTCACTGATTTAGGCTCTGGGATTAAAATTCCCTGTGGACCAGTGTACTCTGTAAGTTTCATATTCAGTTTTGGACGTTGGTAGCGCAGGGCTTGGAATTTTTCAGCATTAAACTGCATATTATTGTCCTCAGCCCATCTGTAAACTGAGTCCAATTCCTGCTACAGGTGTGCAACATCACTGGAGTTCTGTCTTTTCTGCGAGACTTTTGTATCGTCTGCGTAGCTTGCAAGAGTGGCTATCCGGGTACTTGAAGGCATATCTGAGAGAGCGACTATAAAAGCAATGGTCCCAAGACAGTGCCCTGTGGAACACCGCTCATTATTTGTGTTTTCATAGTGGTGGCTCCATTAGCCACTACTGCCTGACTTGTATCTTTCAGAAAGTCATGTAACCACTCTCCAAGTTTTCCAGCTATGCCAAGATCACGCAGTTTGTGGCATATCACACAATGATCCACTTTGTCAAAAGCTTTTGCAAAATCAAGGTATATTACATCCACATTTGAGTTGTTGAGTAACTGCCTCAACACCCAGTCGTAATGTTGTAAGAGCTGGGTCAGGCAGCTCCTACCTGGTCGAAAGTCATGTTGGGTATCACTCAGCAATTTATTTTCTTCAAGGAATGCGATCAGTTTTCCTCTGATTATCCTTTCCATGACTTTGCTGATGTGTGAAGTCAGAGAGATAGGCCTATAGTTTTTGGCATCTGCTCTGCTTCCCCCTTTATGGATTGGGCATATTATTCCCTCCTTCAGTTTGCTTGGCAGTCTTCCGTTTGCGAGAAAGCTCTGGAAGAGGATCTGGAGGGGTTTTGCCAGGGCATGCTTACACGATTTAAGGAGGATCGCTGGGAAACCATCAGGGCCAGCAGTTGAGTTTGTGTCCACTTCATGTATAGCTAGTAGTACATCTTCGCTAATGTTGATGTATTCCATCGTAACTGCCTCACTGGTTATAGGGGAGGTAGCAAAGAGGTCCACTGGTTTGTTCACTTGTCTGTGCTCCAATGGAGTGGTGAAGACACTTTTGAATTGCTCATTCAGTACCTCAGTGATCCTAGTTAGACTGTCTGTGAGGGAGCCATCCTTTTCGAAGAGGTGTCCAATCTTGCAGCGTACTGAGGCTGTTTCTTTTGCGTAATGAAAGAAGGCCTTTGGGTTTGACTTAATGTTGTTTATAACCCAGGCTTCTTTGTCTGCTCTCTCCTTCACATAGGATTGTTGCAGCCTTTTTTCGATCTCCATCAGTGTCGTTTTTAGGCGGGACCTTTGGCCATTCTTGGGATGCTGGTTGAGTCGATTTGCAACTTTTGTCCGTCGTCTCATGAGGATCTTCCTCTCCCTTGGAATCTTGTTCCTATTTGTTTTGGCCTTGTGCTCTGGGACATATTTCTGGCTTATGGCTTGCACAATAGACATGAAACATTCTAGTTTCATGTCAATGTCTGGTGTGGAGAGACATTTTGGCCAATCCTCTCTGAGGATCTCTTTCTGAATCGATTTCCAGTCCGCTTTGTGGAAGTTCAGATTGGAGAGATTTTCGGTGCCTCCTTTAGGCTGTATGTCTCTGGTTTCTTTTGACCCAAACATAGACAGCTCTATTATGTTGTGATCCGAAACTAATGTCGGCGTCACTTTCACATCATGAATGATGTCCGTATTGTTCATGAAGCAGAGATCTAGAATGTTATTCGCTCGAGTTGGTCTGAGAACAGTTTGCTCCATGAATACGGCATTGGTGAGGTTGAGCAGGCATTCCATCTGTGTTTGCTTGCGATAAGTCATTCCTGAGAGTATGAGACCTTCGGACCATTTGACGTTGGGGAAGTTGAAATCACCCATAAGAAATATGGTCACATGGTGTTCCAGTTTCATGAGGATTTCTTTAATTCTAGTGAGGCAAACTTCAAATTTGCCTATGTGGTTTGGAGCATCCGGTGGGCAATATGCATTGCATATGACTATATTATGTTGTCTTATGTATACAACTAGGGTGTCGCATACCGAAATTGAGTATGACAGTAAGACCTGGGGTGTGAGGTCGTCACGGATGTATACAGCAACTCCACAATTGCTCCTTTCCCTTCTGTCTGTTCGCAGTATGACATATTTTGGTACGTGTACTTCTGCATCCTCTATATCAGGGCTGAGGTGAGTTTCCACGAGTGCTATGCATAGGGCTTGATTGCATGCAGCAAGGTCTCTCAGGAAAGAAATTTTGCTTTTATTATTATTATGCAACAGGCCCCCAATATTTAGTAAAAATATTGGCGTGATGCCTGTGCAGGCGTTAGGGGAGGCCATCCCATGTCTGTTGGCTGTGGTGGTCTTGCGCAGTGGGGGGCAAGGTTCCTCGTCTGTGCTTGGCGTAGCCACGTCAGCTGCTGCATAATCTTTTGCACCATGCACAAAAAAGACTCTGCGTTGCGTAATATTTCTGAAGAGCGCACGTCCTTGAATTTTCTCCTTGGGGACATCTGTCGTCTTTCCTCAGGGAAGTTTTTATCCTTTAAACCTTTGTACTTTTGGCGGAGTGTCGGGTTGGCAAACCGGCAGTTTTTGCCGTCTTCCCCATGCCAACATTTGCCTTGCAGGTAAAATTTGCAAGTTTTTGGGTGCCTTCCAAATTTCTTCTTTCCTTTGGTGTCTTGGATGGCATTGGATCCACCTTGCGATTTTCAACTTTTTGTTCTTCCTTTTCTTGTGGGTACAATTTTCCACTGGTTATCTATTGGGGTGAGGGCTTCTTTCCTTTGTAGGACCACTGGCACAGAGGGGCTTCTATTTGCTGCTTCCTTGGCTCCACTATCTTTTTCTGCCTGGTTGTTCATAGGAGTGGGTTATCCATTCTTTTGAGGAGCCACTGGGTCAGAGAGACTTCCGGGTGTTTTTTCTTTTTCCTCTTCCTTTTCCTCCTCTCCATCCTCATCAGCCTTTCCACAATGGTTTTCGATTATAACATCTAGGGTGTCCATGTGTGGTCTGATGAGTGCATACGAGCGGAGGAATTCATTCTTCTTCCGTTCTATCTGTTCAGTGGTTCTGTGAAAGCCATTATTCTTCAGTGCCGCAGTGATGATGATGTTTGGGGGATCGCCACTAGCAATCGTCCATGCTCGCAACAGAAGATCTAACTCTTTCTTTTCCCACTTTGGTGCCATCTTCGTTTTTTAAGCCCAGAAAGGGAGTAGAGGATAGAGAGGAAGTGAAAGATAGCGGGAGGAAGAAAAGAAGAAACACAGAGGGGGGGGGGATAGGGAAAGAGAGAGGGAGATATGAAGGAAAGAGAGAGTGAGATATGAAGGAAAGAGAGAGGTTGATAGGAGGAAGAGAGGGAGTGTGGGGTGTTAGAGAGACTGAGGGAGGTAGAGGAGGGGGAGAGAAAGAGAGACAGAGGATGGGAGGAGAAAGAGAGACAGAGGATGGGGGAGAAAGAGAGACAGAGGATGGGAGTAGAAAGAGAGACAGAGGATGAGAGGAGAAAGAGAGACAGAGGATGGGAGGAAAAAGAGAGACAGAGGATGGGAGGAGAAAGAGAGACAGAGGGAGGGATAGGATGGGAAGAGAAACAGGAAGAAACAAGAAAGGATGAAGGATGTGAGAAGAAGGGAGACACGGACTGAGAAGAGGGGGAAAAGCGTATGAGGGAGAGGTTGAAGTGACAGAAGGAGAGGAAGGCGTTGTGAGATGCAATGGAAAGGGAAGAGAACTGAGAAAAGAGGAAGATATGAAAGCGAAGGAGAGAGATGAGAAAAAGGAGTGAGATATGGAAAGAAGAGGAAGATATGAAAGCGAGGGAGGGAGATGAGAAAAAGAGTAAGATATGGAAGACAGAGAGGGAGAGAGATAGGTGTAAAGAGATAAAGGGAGAGAGAGAGAGAGGAAGCGGTACTTATGAAAAAGAGTGGGAGCAGGTAACGAAGATGTGTAGGAGAACGAAAAATGAAAAATGAAAATTCGTAATTCTAAATGGGATTTGTAATTCAAAGAGTTGTAGAGAAAAAACGAAGAGAAGAAACGAAACGATAGTGAAAAGAAGGGAGGGGGTCGTAAAGGTTTCTATTGTTAAAGAGAATCAGAGCTAAGTGGTCGTTGTAATAAAAATTAAATGAAAATTACAGTGAGAATTCTCAGAAAGTAAACAAGATTATGTTGTAACTCAAATGTTGCCTAAATTAAAAGAAAATAAACAAATAAAAAGGATACTTATTCGTAAAGTAAACAAGATTATGTTGTAACTCAAATGTTGCCTAAGTTAAAAGAAAATAAACAAATAAAAAGGGATACTTATTCGTAAAGTAAACAAGATTATGTTGTAACTCAAATGTTGCCTAAGTTAAAAGAAAATAAACAAATAAAAGGATACTTATTCGTAAAGTAAACAAGATTATGGTGTAACTCAAATGTTACCTAAGTTAAAAGAAAATAAACAAATGAAAAGGATACTTATTCGTAAGAGGTAAAATTCCAAATCCTTGTTCCTGTACGAAGTTTTCTTCCAAAACAATTCTTTTTTTGCTTCTTACGTTCGATTGCAAATATAATTACGACGTGTAATCACGCGGTTATTGACGATACCTTTAGCTTGTTTCACTGACTTTAAACTTACTATATTAAACTTTTAGTGTAATATATTACTTTTTCTTTAAGTCAATATATTACGGTAGACCGTTATGAAGTAACAAGTACTACCTTTTGTCAGCTTTAACACATTTATTTTCCGTCGATTTTGGCAATCCCTTGTAACTAACCACGTGGGTTTTCGACGATAACTTGCTTGTGTCGCTGACTTTAATGTAATATATTTAACTTTTAGAGAAATATATTACGTTTTTTTAAAATAGTATATTACAGTAGACTGTTCTTGTATAACAAGGTATATGTTTTCGTCAGTTTAGTAGGTTTTATCGTTGATTTGTGCAATCTCTATTGGGTTGATTCAGGAGAACGAAACACATGCGTCCTTCTTCAACGAAACCGGAAGTATATATATATATATATATATATATATATATATATATATATATATATATATATATATATATATATATATATATATATATATATATATATATGTATATATATATATATATATATATATATATATATATATATATATATATATATATATATATATATATATATATATATATATATATATATAATTATGTGTATTTCTTCTATCTTAATGAATAAAAATTCTTCTGATAGAATAAATGGGTTAATAGAAATCAATGTAGCAAAGAACACAAAATAACTGTGGTTAGCTCCTGTTTTTTAGGCAGGAACTCCTTGAAATTTTGGGTATTTGAGTATATTTAAGAATTTAAGGATTGGAGAAAACGCATGTTATAATTGCATACTTTATTCCTACATATGTTTCAAAGGATTACAACCTGTGTGATCCATAGGGATCTTTGATATTAAAATTGTAACCTTCTCATCACGGAAAGCGTGGGAATCATCTTAAACGTAAGACATTATGACCGATATATATATATATATATATACGAGAACAGAAAAAAAACAACCTGCTCCAACATATTGTAAATATACGCCAGAAAATAATGTTGTAAAACAGCTTTAGTTCCTGCGCACACACACACACACACACACACACACACACACACACACACACACACACACACACACACACACACACGCACACAGACACAGACACACACACACACACACACACACACATACACACACACACACTCATGCACAGTCCTGCGTTTGTTTTTCCATGCACTCCGTTATTTTGCTATAGGTTTATATACCATTGCGGAGGCGCAATGGCCCAGTGGTTAGGGCAGCGGACTCGCGGTCTGAGGAACGCGGTTTCGATTCCTAGACCGGGCGTTTTGTGTGTTTATTGAGCGAAAACACCTAAAAGCTCCACGAGGCTCCGGCAGGGGATGGTGGCGAACTCTGCTGTACTCTTTCACCACAACTTTCTCTCACTCTTACTGACTGTTTCTGATGTGCATGTAATTCAAAGGGTCAGCCTTGTCACACTGTCGCGCTGAATATCCCCGAGAACTACGTTAATGGTATACGTGTCTGTGGAGTGCTCAGCCACTTGCATGTTAATTTCATGTGCAGGTTTCTCCGTTGATCGGATCAACTGGAACCCTCGACGTCGTAAGCGACGGAGTGCCAACAATATATATATATATACCATTACGCATAACAGTGTTTCGTATATGTATGCACACATACATAATGACATCTGTGAAATTCGTTGTGAGGTAGCATGTAATACATATTTGCAACATTACATCAAGTATAAATATATCCTAAATTAACATTACTAAGTAGGTTGTATTCTATTTCAATTCTAAGGACATCTGTTTAAATCCTATAATCGTTGTTTAACTTAACGCATGACTGATTTCGGACAACTAAATCCCAGTTATCAGAATCCCAATCAAGAGGAATTATCTTCCCCAAAATAGAGATTCAGCTTCTACTTTTGCTATTTCACATTCTTCCATATAGTTCCTTAATCTACCAGGTATAGTTTTCCTTCCCCCACTCCCTGTTCTGCTTCTTCATCCCGTAGTCTGTCTACTTATTCTATCAATTCAACCAAATGTTTCTTCACCATTCATGTAATATATATATATATTTTCCTTTCACTTTTGCAGGTTTTTTTCGAAAACTCACATAGTGTAGCCTCAAATAGCAACAAGTAATAGTTCTCCATTCCATGTTACATTAATCCATACAACGCTACTTAAAAAAAAACATTGCGAATCGGGAACTGATTTATACTCTACCAACAAAATCGATACAACCACGTGAACGCTATGTAAGGCGAGAAACTAACGCTATTACAACAAAAAACACCGCAGATGCTTCGAAGTGACTTTCAGCATCTTCCTTGAGACTATGTATGTATGTATGTATGTATGTATGTATGTTTGTTTGTTTGTATGTTTGTATGTATGCACGTATCTATCTATCTATCTACCTATCTATCTGCATACACACACACACACACATATATATATATATATATATATAAAATAAATTTGTGTATATGCGTATGCATAGATGTCATTTATTTTTTAATTGTTTCGGCCATGCTGGAACACCACGTTAAAGGATTTTAGTCGAAGAAATCAACCCTATGACTTATTCTTTGTAAGCCTAGTAAGTATTCTATTGGACTCTTAGGCTGAACCGCTAGGTTCCGGGGACATAAACACACCGGAATCGGCTATCAATTGATGGTGAAGAGACAAACACACACACACACACACACACAAGTATTTACTTACACACACATACGCACACAAACTAACACACACATACGCACATAAACTAACACACACATAAACTCACATAGATCGACATTTAATATATATATACATATATATATATATATATATATATATATATATATATATATATATATATATATATATATATATATATATATATATATATGACAAGCTTTCTGTTTCCCCGAACAAATTCACTCACACGGCTTTGGTAGACCCTATGTTATAGTAGAGGACAGTTGCTGAAGGTGCTATGCAGTGGGACTGAACCTCGAACCATGTCGTCAGGAAGCAAGCTTCTTGCCACACAACCACGCCTCAGACTATGTATATATGTATATATGTGCATATGCATATACGACTGGATAGTTTCAATATCTTTCTGCCAAATTCAATCACCAGGCTATTGTCTAGGCTCTAGTAGATAATTGTTGTAGAAGGCTGTATTAGAAAACACATGCTCAAGGTCTCAAGCAGTCGAACTGGAACAATGTCGTTAGCAAGCAAATTTCGAACCACGCAGCCATGCCTGTAGCGTTTTTAACTTTTGTTGTAATGGTTTTCTTATACGGTTGTTATAAGTATATTACAACTCGTACACATCTTATAATCCATATCCTCAATGATTCGATCTCAACTTGCATCCTGTAATGATTATAATGTCAAGTGATATTTGCGTCTGCTACTGCCTCATTTTATGAAAGCCAAATTGATTTCTGTAGACATTTTGCCCGATATTTTAAACGATTTCGCATTTTTTTCTAATTTAATATCTAGTTTAATATTTATTCAACATTTATTTTGTGTTTGACGTGTGTTTATCTAAGCAACTTGTAGTGCTATGAGTAATGTTTCTATTATTAATCCTCTATTTTGGGGAGATTCGTATATAATAGTGTTGATGCATCATCCTGAAATGACATCATATATATATATATATATATATATATATATATATATATATATATATATATATATATATATATATAATTCATGTCACCCTCGTAGTCCGTTGAAATTTGTTTCTTGCTCTAAAAGCATGGTGAAACTATGGGAGGGTTTGAGCCAGGATAACTACGGATTGGAAGTCATTGGTTTTAAGATCCCTTTTTGTACTACGATATATCAATTACATTACTAATTTCCAATTTGTCTCCTATGGTTGTAACGCGTTTATCTGCTGTTGGTTTGTAATTACATTTTAACCAAATGTCTATATAATATATTCAATATAACGTATACCAATACACAACTATATCTGTGATACATATTCATATATATATATATATATATATATATATATATATGTACATACACACACAAAAATAAATATGTAATTCATATTTAAATCCAGTTTTATATTTAGACATTTTATCTATAATTCACGCAGAAACACAAACATACACACAAAAAAACACACATATACACACGCAAACACATACACGCGCGTACACACACGCTCTTACATGCACATATATATATATATATAAAATGATGTGCATACATGCGTACATACATTTACTACTTTTCGAATATTTTTTTCTCAGTTTAGTAATAAATATTGTGAAATGTGACACTTTGTTTAAATTGCTTAAAAATTCATAGAATAAAAACACACAAAAAACACCCCAGTTTGTTGGAGAAGTGTAATTGTAAACACAGATAACAATGTAATCAAAAGGATATGAAACGGCTACATCGGCAAGGAAGCGTTTAATCTTAAAGGTTTTATCTAAAAGTGGGTATGACAAACAACACAATAACTAGCAATATATATATATATATATATATATATATATATATATATATATATATTAAACTATATTATCTGTGTTGTTTCAAACAACACTGAGAAGAAATGATATATCATCAAGAAATGATACGTTTTTCATTCTGTGTAATGTATATATATTTTATTATAAATTACATAGTTATTTTCAATTTCAAATTGTAATACACATTCCTGTCCACTTTTCGGTGTATGTTATTCTATGTTATGTATATATGATTGTTTTCATTCAAGTTGGGTGATTATGAGTAATTGTATATATATATATATATATATATATATATATATATATATATATATATATATATATATATATATATATATATATATATATATATATATATGTATGCATATGTACGCATGTTTACGTTAAGGAGTGGAAGAAAAAAAGAAATTATAATGGTAGGTGGGAAATGACAGAAGTAAGCGGATTCTTATAAAGCAATAACCATTTAATATGAATAAAATTAGAATGTTTTGCTTTTTTATTTAAATTTCTGAGGTGAAGCGGATAATTAAACGTCATAATTTCGAACAGGGATATTTTGCTGAGACTGTTCGTGTTAGTATATAGGTAGGGGGAAAATGCTAAGTATGTATATGCATTATATATTTCTTATTTCTAATGATACGATGCAAGTAACACGAAATATTTACATTATGAAAAACCATGCATGTGAGAATGTAGTAAAAAACATGACCGATATATGCCTGAATGTGATTAGCTTCGGGGAGAATGATGCATGTGTTGTTTATTAGGTTAGTGATTACCGAACATAAATCATGTTGTGCAGGCGATGTGCGATATAGTGAACGGGATGACACACCATAAATGATATAAATGATCTGTATATGCATACAAGTAAATGTCTCTGTGTCTCTATGTATATATATATATATTTCGGAATATGTGGAAATGAGTATCGAATATACACTTTAAAAAAAAAAAAAAAGAAATCGACTGATTTTTCGTAACTGCACATAGGAACTGCAAAAGCAGAAATTTGATCTACTGCATTAAATGCCCTAATTGAGAGGAACTACATATTGGCCAGCCAGGGAATGCATTATCGAAACGCTCAGGGCTTTACAGACAACAAATCTGGAACACTAATTTTCGCTAAATACATTGAACGAATATATAGAGGTTTGTGGAAAGAAAATATT
>NC_142929.1:161279074-161331574 GCF_046866305.1 Octopus bimaculoides | reverse complement strand
GGCTTCTGTGTCACAGAGTTCTATTTAGAAATACTTATTAGATGAAATACAAGGTTAAATAAGTAATACTCATAATTAAGTAACTACTAAAACACAATAAATAAAAAATTTATACGTTCATCCTACTTCTGTACGTCTCACGTGTAGTGCTGTCACCTATATTAAACTGTATTAATTGAAATCTATTTGATCTCACACTTCAGTGGAATGCTCTCTCTTTCGGAGCCTTGTTTAGTTATTACACTGATTTTCAAAGTGATGTCATCATCACACTGCAATTGGAAGAAAATTAAGTATCTCTTTGAAGTCAAAGTGAAATAAATTGGCGTAAACTGTTTTAGGTATTATCATCTAGCCATTAATTAGAAAATTATCTGCTGTGTTTGACAAATAGGTTACCATCTATCATATCCATGAAAAATGCAATTCCATTAACCTGTAGTTCTCTGGGAGACATAGATATTAATACAGACAACAATCCTAGATTAACGCAAGAATCTCTCCAGTATACATTTGTAGCCAACATTCTATCTCATCTTAGCAGTAGCATTTTTTCTACTGTACTAAAATACACCCACACCTACATACATGTATATGTATGTATTTATGTATGTGTGTATGTATGTATAAGTATATATACACATATGTGTGGGTGTATGTATGTATATATATTTGTGCGTATGTATATTTATATATTGTATTATTGGGTAGTTAATCTTAGAGATTAGCATAATCTTCTTGAATCGATGTTTCAATACTTAGAAGTAATAAGCTTGTCGCTATTGTTTCAAACAAACCTTATACTTAATTTACCTTTGAGACATTATGTTTTGTAAGATATGCTCAGTGTACATGTGAAGATTTTCAGCTTCTCACGGGAAAGATTGCATTCGTAGAAAATATGTTATATTCTTAAGTAATTGATATTTCCACCTGTGTCTTGCAATGTAAAGAGCAAAACGTATTGTATAACGAAATTTCGTAGAGCAAGTTTTAACATGGCAGCTCATGAGTCACCACGTGTACGCACACACAAATACACACAAGCACGCATGCATACACATATTCACACATATCTATTTGCAATAGGATAAAGTTGGCATTCCCAGTATGGTCGTAAATTTTATTTAACTCTTTAGAATGTCTAAATATTATAGAAGGAAATAGATATGTTTCTGTTAAATGATAAAAACTAAATAATTGATACGGGAGCAATTAATTGATACAAGATACACACACTTTAAGGGACTATGTATAAAGACTTATATGAAAGTAAAAGAAGAAACTTTAAATAAAAGTTGTAAGGAAGACATTATTAAATGTACATAGAAATAAACATGGTCATACAAATATCTATATCAGCGACAGTGGCAGGTATCCATTTCGTAAATTTGGTTTCTCTTAAATTTTCACCGAATGCGTTTGGGAACACGTTCCAAATGACAGTTTAGTGATATGATTTTAGCAAAAGTATAATATAAAAACCTGTTTCAAATTCAACAAGATTACTGTTTCCACGTATACTTATTCTTGGGAAGTGTATTTCAGTGTAACGCCTTCTCATTAAACAACAAGATGCAGAATGTTGTTTCCTTTACTCACGATTCATAACATAAATCGTCCGATTCAATTTGTGAATATTAAAAGTGTTGATATCATAGTAAATTACATTGAGAATCGTTGAACTAATGAAAAGTAATTTATTTTGTAATCATTAAGAGTGTCATTAGATCGATCATAAAATATGATCGAACTCGATTGGTTTCTTAGTTATTAAAAAAAATGGAAATTTCATGAGAACTGTGTTTCATGTGTCTTCTAATTCATACAATGTAACTCCTTTGACTTGATAATCTTTGATTGTAACCATCCCCTTACTCAGCGACCGAATCTTTCAAACCACATAATTTATTTTCTAGTGCCATTTAGTCATGCATAGGTAAATGCTTATAGGAAATTTTCACTTCCTAAAAGAATGTGGATGAAAAGGTTGTGTCGTCAGCCTATCTAATATGAGTAGTAAGGGTATAAGTCAGAGTTTGACATTAATGCTGATGATTCCATCAACACTGAAAAGATTTACTAATTGAAGGAAACCCTTATACATTTTACACCATACTCTTTCTTTAATCATCACGCCATACTCTATATTGCTGCATAGCAACCCTATAATTTGTATCATGTTTGAGTATACACATATTGTTCGCATAGGATTCCATGAAGCTTCCAGTAGATCATGAAGCAGTAATTTAAAATTCGCTTAAGCTCAAGGGTAAAGACAAGTGACAAACTTTAGCAATTAAATTATCTCAGATTACAAAATTGTCATGAATTGTGACTATACTATGCTTAAAACTAAAATTGACGCCTTGCCACTTCTAATTTACATACTGTTGCGGTAAAAGAATTTTCCCTGTACTTTTGTGATGGTTCTTCGTTATTTGTTTTAAACATTAAATTTATCAATACACGGATCCAAACTTTTCTATGACTCTCCTTCCCATGGTATAGAGAATGTTACGTTTAACATAGCAAGTATGTGATCCATTCCTGCTTTTGGTAACTTCTACATCAGGGCATTGTAGAGCTTTTCGTTTTGTTGGAAATTGCTGTTTAATTTTGACGTTTCTGTTGGATTATCCACATCTGACAGATTATCCAACTCTTCTGGTACTAATTCCTATTCCTGTGGTAACGTTGTGCGAACATTTTCAAAATGTTCTTCCCATCAACGAAGTACCACAACAGTCTTGTATTTTTTATTGCACTATACGTTTTAGAGTTTTCTGCTCTTTCCCACTGCTTTCCCCACTAATTTGAATAGTTTAGAATTACTTTTTCTAATGTTTGGTATGGTTTCTTAAATTACTTCAATGTTTTTGTCCTAGTACTTCGTTTTTTGCCACAGCGTATCTTGGTTTCCGAAGACTATGTTGTGTTTTTTTTCCCTTCCTAACTTTAACTTCCACTGTTCTTATATAATGATTTAACCATGCTTCCCGTCTATTCATTATTTCTTGAAATTGTGTACTTGTTAATGTGAGGCTGTTTAATGCTCAGAACTGCAATAGTTTTAGTTCCAAATTCCTCTTCCTTACTGCACAAGAGTAGATGAGAGTTGGATACAGATGATTACCCCTATTGTTAGATTATATGCGGTTAGTTAATTTAGTTTCATCACCCTGCCTGAGCATCTACATTAAGGGCTGCTAAATAATTTCACTTGCTTACAATTCGAATGCTCCACTAGTTATCGTTCCCATTCACAATCGCATATACATACCTATTTGTATAGATAGTTAAATAAACAAAAAAGACAGCGAGACAAACAGATACATATATAGGTAGATAGATAAATAGATGGGTACATGTACACATACATATATTGTACTGCAAATGGTTGTTAGTATTCTCTAAAAGCTGCTAATTTTGTTACTTTGAGACGTTGATTTCAGATCTTACATTCAGCAGCGTGTTTATATATGGGATGAATTACATTAGAATATGTACAATTCGGTGAATTGTACGGAAAAAATATTATCCCATTATAGGTAAAATATACGTTACAGATATTTTGGCTATTAATGAAACTTGATATCTGTGCTTTTATACGAATCGCGTTTTAGGACAATGACAGGATAGGTAGCGAGAATACATAGATGGAATTCTGAATGCGAAATACACTCAGGCACAAGCGCACACCGCAAACACACGCGCACACACAAACACACACGTATATATATATATATATATATATATATATATATATATATATATATATATATATATATACATACTATTATTATTACCATTCTTCTTCTTCTTCTTCTTCTTCTTCTTCTTCTTCTTCTTCTTCTTCTTCTACTTCTTCTTCTTCTTCTTCTTCTTCTTCTTCTTCTTCTTCTTCTTCTTCTTATTATTATTATTATTATTATTATTATTATTATTATTATTATTATTATTATTATTATTTATAAATTTCTCTAAAGGAGACTACGGCAGTAGTACTAGGTATTAATAGTTAACACCCAGGTAACATGGCATTCCAGAAAAATGGGATGAATACTGCCATTGATTATCTCCAAGAGGTCATCGCTTCTAGCTACCTATGTGACACACAAACCTGTATCCATTACAATCTTCGAACAGAGGACGTCATCAGCTTCCCGTTGCTGGTTCAACATCCACAGACTATTTCGTGGGTATTTGTCCCCTATCAATGTGGAGTAGCCGAACCCAGCAGGTATCGCTGTTGACTGTCTGCTCGAAGGTCTAGGGTTAGGGTCTTTTGTAAAATAAATCGATCCCAGGACTTAGTCTTTGAAAGCCCAGAATTTATTCTAAGGGTTCATTTGCCAGTCGGCTATGTTGCGGGGACATATATACCAGCATCGGCTATCAAGCGATGGTCGGGAGACAAACACAGACAGCTAGACACACACAAATACCCCCCCCCCCCCCCTCACACACACATACGACCGGTTTCTTCCAGTTTCTGTCTACTAAACCACTCATAAGGCTTTGGTCGACTCGAGGCTATAAAAGAAGATATTTGGCCAAGATTACCGCAGTGGGACTGAACACGGAAGCATGCGGTTGAGAAGGAAGTTTCTTACCACACAGCTACGGCTGCGCCTCAACGCAGCCACACACAACCACGCCTACACCTGGATCTCTCTCTCTCTCTCTCTCTCTCTCTCTCTCTCTCTCTCTATATATATATATATATATATATATATATATATATATATATATATATATATATTGCACATATACTTGTAAGTGTATCATTGTATGTAACCTAAGAGATTTGTCATGCACTTCTATTTTATTCACGACTACCTTCCGGTTATATATGATACCGACATAAAATGCTATTTTATGCTTGTGTATAAATGCAAGTGAAATTGAAAATGCCTTTTTAAGTGTTAGCTCATAAAGGCATTAAATTCACAATACCAAAATCTCAGAAAATCTATACTTATGAAATGAACTTATTCCCTGACATCATAGTATGTTGTTGTTGAACTGTAGCGAATTATTTATATATACATTTCTTCGTAGAAAAGTGTAATATAATAAAGTGTAGCTCCAATTCACAGCTGCTTTTAATCTATTTTCTAAACGCCACAAGTCTCCATAAATGCTAATGAACTTTAAACATTGTCATTTTCTTCCCACCTGAAATTGAATTATATAATCCTGAACTTGTTAGATTTATTTTGGTTTTTATTGCTATTCGCCACAATAGCTATGAATATGTATAAGTACGGCTTACACCGAAATTCATCAATAACTATATTAGTTTATTATTTAGTCCATTATTTCTTTTACTCAACGAGGTTTTGAGAAAGGTATATCTAATAATCCTTTCTACTTGTTTGGAGGAAGTGGGTAGTTAATTTCATCGAGCCTGGCGCTAGACTGTTACTTATTTAACCCATCGTGAAAGAATGAATGGCAAAATTCTCCTTGTCAGAATTTAAACTCTGAATGTATGAATGTACCGACAGCATTTGCCTCCAAGGCTTTTTCAGTCCTGCTGAAAATTCTGCCAGCTCACCGTCTAAGAGATATATATGAGAATCATTACAGATTGTGAGAATGATTATGATGTCATTTTATATACACATTTCCTTATTAAAAATATGATTTGATAACAGCGAGGCCTTAAATTTTATGTTAGTGGCCAAGAAGTCTCTGTTATATGCACACTTTTGACTAATAAACATGCTTATAATACTAGTTAAGCGTATATAAAGTGATATACTGAAGAGGTCATGGCAGAAAGCATTGCATGTGATATATAATACATTATGAAACATGGAATGGGATATATACCATAATAAGCGAAATCGAATTACCTACTGCTTCATGCATTTTTCATTACAATAAAGCGGAAATTTAGAGAATTGTGATTATTAAAGAAAGCACCCTAAACATTTCATGATCGGTATATATTGCATTTATAACTTTCTATAATATAATGACGATGGGAGGATACGATATTCATAGATGGAAACATACAGATGTATTTTCAAACTATGTTTCAAACGACAGACTCATTAACATTCATTGCATAAAATATTATGAACACGATAGGATGTTGACACACTAGGTCTTTTTTTCTTAAACGCTTTTCATTTTAATTGTTAGCATTACTGCCTCGTCTTCATTTAAAATATTCGAATAAATGTAGGTGTTCACACACACGCACACATACACAAACACACACACACATACGCGCGCACGCACACACACACACACACACACACACACGCACACACACACACACATACACACACGCAATTACATTTAAAAGTACAAATAACTCTGCATAATAAAATGCAGTGCCTGAAGAGAGTCTGTTGTATGTAATGAAACAACTTCAGGGTGGCTACTTACACGAAGCTTCATCAGCAATGTCTACCCAGGCAGTATATGTACCTAATGAAATACATATGCTGATAATTGATTTCTAACATTTAATCAATGCTGCCCATTTGGGGATTTGCTATGATTACCTGTGAATGTAGGCGCTGTTTCGTCGAATGGGTACTCGGTTTGCGTCACAATGATAATATCTCATGTTCAATATTTCTTTCGTGAAATTATGGAGAAGTGTCATTGTCTGTAGTCTCACGACAACCTATGTCTTAAAATGAAAAATATAGCTGTACTGAAAATGCGTGTGAACATGTCGGGCGGATTGTACATTTAATCTAAATGTTTATCTCTGTCACACTGTATAATGTTACGTGTATCTAGCAATTAATCTAAAGGTATAGGTGCCTGTGGAATACTCGGAAACTTACAAAATAATCCAAATTATTTTTATGCCAAAACAATTCAAAAATTGATGGTTATGCGAATATTGTTTTTATTTATTTATTTATTTTGAAAACGAGTTATAACGACACCCGTATGAATTTTGTCACAATTTGAAATCATTTATGAAAGGATTTCAACTAAAATCTTTTGATATATCATATGTACTTTTATGCATTATAAGTACTGGAAATCATCCCTAAAACACAACTGGTTATTCATTAGTTGAACATCAAATCATAATATTGCATCGTAGAATTTTGTCAGTGATCAAGTCGCGGTCTCAAACAACGAAAATATTTTGGCAAATTGAATTTAAATGTTGAAGTGAATCTAACGGTTTTTGTGTGTTTTAAATCGCTTATAAACACCTTCCACGCTGCAATTGATATCATTTCAGCAAACGATCTCAGATCAGGTCACTTGCTATGCAAGTACATCTCCGTATTTCAGATTAATATTTTCTTTTTACTTTACTATTTAGCTTAATCTTTTCCTACTCTAAGCAAAAGTACTGAAATTTAATGGCATGGGGAAAGTCCATTACCCAGTGTTCGACTGCTACTTATTTTTTCAACACCGAAAAAATGAGAGGCTACTTAGACCTCGGTGGCATTGCAATTCAGAACGTAATGCCGAAAGAAATGCCGTTAAGCTCTTTGTCCGGCGTACTAATATGCTTACCATCTCACCGTCTTAATAAGTGCCTATATTATACTATTACATTTTTAATATTGAAATGTATGGAAGATGTCCATTCGTGGAAATTATTTTTGAGCGAGCATATTCTATAGATTCAATTTTGTATGTAACAATAGTTATATTATGAGAGCTTTTCATCAGCACACCTCCTCGGGTGAGGTTTCATCGAAATAGTATTTATTCAACAACCAAGTTTATTTTTCGTTATGAAAACTATATTTCAAACTGAAAAGCAGTTCGTTGAATATTACTTCATGGAAGCGACATCTTACTAAAACAACTTTTCACTCAATGGCATTTTACTAGATGTCGAAAAGATTACCTTAACATATTTTCTGTACATATATTGTTTCTGATGAACGAACTATTTTCAAGTAGATCATTTTAAATAATATTAGATTGTCTCACATAAAATGTCGCATTTGCACATTTGAACAAGGAAACATTAAAAATGTCTTTTTAAAGTTTTAAATATGATCATTCTTCATTTACGATCTTCACCATATTCCATCTCCAATGCATTTGTCATCTTTTACACTGATAAACTGTTCGAATGCTTCAATTACCTCTTCTTTATTGAAGAATGTTTTATTGCGTATAGCAAGCTCGAAATGTGATAATCAATAGGAGAGATATTAGGAGAATAAGTGGTGTGTGCCAAAATTTCATAATTCAGGCTTTGCAGCTTGGAGGCCGTAGCTTGAGAAGTGTGTGGCCGTGAATTATCATGAAGCAGCATTCCGCCATCTCTATTCACTAATCTGAGTTGCTTCTTTTTTTTAATTTTCCATGCATACGATTAATTTTCTAACAATAGGATGTTGCTTTTACAGTTTTTCCCTGTTGCAAAAATGAATAATGATTAATCCCACTTGTTGACCACCATACAGTTACTTTCAGCTTTTCAGGGTCAATGGTGATTTTGGGTAGTGTTTTGGTGACGCCCCTGCATCTATCTACTGTTCTGTCCTCCTGCTGTTATCAAATAGTACCCATTTCTCATCACACGCAATGAATCGATACAAAAATGGTTCTCTTTGGAACGGAGAAATCAACATTGAACACGTTGTAAGGTGCCTGTTTCTTCGAATCTCATTAAGTTGAAGGGGAACAAAGCTGACCATCTTTTTGACTTTTCCAATTTTCTTCAAACGTCGAAAAGCAGTTGATTGAGATGCCTGGAGCTCTGATCTGATTTTTCGGGCCTGTTCTCAGATTTCGTGTAACCAAAGCATTCAATTCATCATGCTGAATAACTGATTTTGGTCTCACCTTTGGTTCATTTTTAAGAATTACATTGCCTGAACGAAATCTTTGGAACCATCTCTGAACAGTCCTAATGTCAACAGAATCGTTACCCAAAGCCCGCTTGATGTTTCGCAGAGCTTCGGTGGCAGAGTGCTCCAGCTTGTATTCCTACAAGAAAATCACTACAAGAAAATTCCTACAAGAAAATTCCTACAAGAAAATGTCAGCATTATCATAAGTGCTGTGGGTAGCAATTTAGAATAATAATATTGTCTAGGCGGAAAATGAATGAAGAGTAAACACATGCATATGCATAGAAACTCATTAAAATATCAATTATAGATGACTCATAAGAAACCCATTTAAAATACGACATTTCATGTGAGACAACCTAATACACATTACATGTATCAGATACTTATTTGAATAACATCTCTGTAGATGTCTTTATTAATATGACAGTTTTAAGCAAAGAATACTTGAAATTGTCCTATAGCTTGAAGCAACTGTCTATCGTACGGAATTTCCAAATAATCAGATATATTTTGATCGCTAATTAGTTGGAAATATCAAGAAGTATTATTCGTAAGATTTATAGAACAAGCACGCATTTGTGAGATTATGCTTGCTTTTAAATACAGTAGTACCTCGGTTTTCGAACAACTCTGATCACGAATAAATCGTGCTTAATACACACACACACACACACACACACACACACACACACATATATATATATATATGTTGATATATATATATATATATATATATATATAAAGCACGATTTATTCGTGGTCAGAATTGTTCGAAAACCGAGGTGCTACTGTATTTTGCAATGCGATGGAAGTTCGCTGCAAATCAATAAAACGTTGGGTACGCATTTTAACAGACATTTGCATGTCTACCAGACACAAAATTTGTTTCCCATAAGTAAAATGGTGGTGTAAAGAAACACTGTAGCTGATTTGCAATATCTTTTCATACACTAATAATAAGACTGTCAACAGTATATTATATTGCAGTTGTAACAAATATTTGACAAGTAAAACTCGAATGAATAGAGAGGGAAATTGAATTAAATCCATCCAACCAAAAGCAATCTCTTAGCAGATTCAACATCTACTAAAGTAGAAAATCCATTGTCTAGAATGCAAGTCAGAAATGCTAATACGGGATATCAGCGTAAGTTCAGAGAACTTTCCACCCGAACATTCCACAAACCCTTGTATTTTAGCATTTAGTTGGTGCTACCCAAAGTTATGAAAGCAAAACTTTACTTGAAGATGAAAAGAAAATTTGAAATATTCTACATGTAATATTATTCTACAGACATTTTAAACAATATAATACTTTAAAAGAAATATGTGAAATCTGCAACATTTATTTTGTATTACGGATTATTCTATAATTACAATTTCTCTGTACCTGTAATTATTTTATAGAATAATAGTTTAATAAAACAACTTTGGAAAAAGTACTTTGAAAAAAAATCCATAAGATGTCTTTTCATGAAACTTCGTTTCAACGAGCATTTTTTTCATAATGATTCATTCAACGAAATGGCATCGATGAGGTAGCATTAGACAAAAAAAAACTTTGAATAAAGGTTCATAGTACATTTGTGTGTCTTTAATTTTCAAAATTCACTCCGCATTAATTTTTCAATGAAAGTAATAATATAACAGCAGTAAGAAAAATAAGAACAGAAAAACAATGAACACACACTATTCTAAAACGAAGCAAAGAGATACCAAACATGAAAACTGAGTCTAAGAATAAATCGAATTTATGCCAAACAGCAAACTATACCAATATGAATCATATTAGCTTAAATATCATTTTATTTTCATGTTTACTTATTTAAATATATGCATGTGGTTTAATATGTGCAATTGTGAGAATTCTTATAGGCTATATAATTCCCTTTTAGAAATAATACAAACACACGTACGCATATATGTGCAGAATAGCACAAATGATATGTGTGTGTTTATATGAAAACGTATTTTGGCATGTGTCAGTTGGTATGAAAATTAGACAAACATTTCAGAGAAAACACTAGGGAGGCATTAATCTTTTATATACGTATTTGCATGCATGCATACATATATACATACACATATACATAATTATATGTATAGACATACATTTCTGTTCGTATGAATGAATGCATGCATGTATGTATGTATGTATGTATATATGTATGTATGTATGTATGAATGTATGTATGAATGTATCTATGTATGTATACATGGTATGTATAGGTAGAATCAGGCGAGCAGAGATGAAAAGACATGATTACTTGCACAAATCAATAAATGAGTTAGACAAACTTCCGATGAATTGTGGAACATCACGAATCATTAGTAAAGAAAACAATTGGCAAATGAAACATATTCAAAGCACATACAATGAAGTACACGCAAAACATGTTTAGAAAATGTAAAGCAAAATAATGCTTCATCAAAACCACATTCATAATATATCTCTTATCTCATTCACGTTGTATGTGTGTTTATGTGTGTGTGTGTGTGTGTGCGTGTGTGTGATGCGTTTGTGTGTATGTGCCTGTGTGTAAGTGAGCGTGTGCATATGATATGCATGCATGGATACGCATCAATATAAAGAAGGGTATATTAATAACAATAGACACATATCTTGCTATATATATATATATATATATATATATATATATATATATATATATATATATATATATATATATATATATATATATATATATATATACATACCGACACACATTTGTCTATATATGTGTGCTTGATTAAACATGAGTGTGTGAGAAAATATGACCGTGTATTCATACATGCATGCATGTATGGATGGGTGTGTGTATTTATAGATTTGGTGCAAGAAGTAACTTTAAAAAATTAACGAGAAAATCATATGTATGAACCTTACTTTAATTATCGTGACAGTTGCAAATATAATATGTGTATTTTATAAGAGTATTTTCTCCATGTTAAACTATCTGAAACTTTAATATACGACTTAAAACTTCAGTGAATATATTTGGAATCAACTGATATTAGCATTATACAAAAAAATGTGTGATATTTGCAGATGTTTCTAAATCAGCAATTTCACACGAGAAAAACATGTGAAGAGAAAATCGTGAACATCACAAGAAATCATGATTCGTTTCATGAAATGTGTGAATCTCAGCATTTTCTACTTTGTATTGTAGTAGAATTATTATGGCGAGGAAGACGGCACACTTAATACAGAATTTTTAATTATCAATAGAAATAAGTCAAATATTGTATGCTTATACTTATTTCCTTTTTGATACGAGATAAGCAATTCTAGTAATTATTTACATGATACTAGAATTAATAGACACCTAATCACTATCGCCTTTTAATAAACGATGATATTGAATAATTCTCTCCATTACGTACAAAGAAACATGATAAACCTATCTACACAAATCGTTTACCTCTATTTGATCACGGTTGGTAAGGGAAAACATTACAAAATCAAAGTCTATATTTGTCTGCTTATGTATGTTTGTTTAGAATGTAATGGTTAATTTGAAGGGAGAGTTTAAGAGAGACGGAGACAGTGAAGTATGCGTACTAAAGGTGAATGAGGTGGGGGTAAGATGGAGGAAAGCTATCACATTATAGGTTTACAATATTTATATTCAGCAAGAGGTGATGATAGATAGAAAAACGGTGGGAGAGAACATGGGATTACCGGTGAGACCGAATCCGTGGTAGCAGCGAGTGTAAACAAACCCTACAAACGTAATTCCGAATACACACATACATCTTGTAATACACAATAAAATGTAGTAGCAATTAAAGCTTTGTTGATTTTATCGATACAAATAATGGTTAATGAAGATGGACTCGATGAAATTCGTAGTTTTTTTTTTTGTCTTTCACTATTGAACTTTATTTAAAAGCTGGAATTAATTGCATTTTACAAAAGTCGAACATTATCCCTTTCAATCTGCCAGGCTGGTTTTCCAGCTTGAGCGTACAATATATATACCCGCTAGGCTGCTACTATTTAGCCAATAAAAAACCGATTTACATCGCAGTTTAGGTTTCTGTTCATAGCCGCATAGGGCTAGAAAACAAAATCCAAGTGCTGCATAGAAGGACCTTCCCAAAAAGTAAAAAAGAGTTTATTGGTGTAATTATTGTAAAGCTTTCTTGTGCGTCGGGGTACCACAACAAAATTGCTGGCGTGACTGGCACGCTAAGGTTCAGTTTTCGAGGTAGAAATGAGAAAATAAAATAAACAACATGAAACAGGTATTTTATTTGTTTATTTATCATTAATAACAAAAAAAGTACATAAAAAAAATTAAGCATAGCTAAAAGTTTTGCAAATTTTCACTGGGAGCTCAGGTTGAAGTACATGTCAGGATAGGCTCATAGGACTCTAAGGATTAATATTTGTTTATCTACTATTCCATTCTGCTCCCGCCTATATATTTCATGCTCTAATTACCAAAAGACATCGACGGTAAAGTTTTACATTGTTCGCCAAACGGAATATAACCAGAGGGATAAAGTATTAGGTATGCAATATTCACATTATTATTTTAAGTGAGACAATTCAGTATTAAAAATATATTATTCCTTAAATATGGTATAAGATTTAATTCCTTTAGTAACTTACTAGTTACTGGATTGCGGAGATGTCAGTATCTTGCGGGTTGTTTGTATGTATGTATGTTTGTAGGTATGTATGTATGTATGTATGTTTGTAGGTATGTATGTATGTATATATGTATGTATGTATGTATGTATGTGACCGGTGTGTTTTTCAATCCTTAATTGGGAAAATTCAATATTCCTTTCACTGGGACGATGAGCTCAAATCTAGCCATGTAAACTTCTCACTACAATGAAAATAAAGATGCAGTACCGCTTAGTAAGATATGTTAAGGCTTTACAGAGTAAATGACACAATCACAAGAAAGATGAATATTTATGAATGAAAATGAAAGAAGATGTAAAAAGTATTGAAGACAAACTAAACAATAGGAGACCCTCGATTAAGTACCACAGATACAAATCAACTGTCAATGAATTAATTTGTGCACCAGTTAATCATAGTTCTGTACGCAAATGTTACATAACTGGATTATAGATATATACATTACTAAAATGTTGGATAATTTATGTACCAGAAATTGAAATCAAATTGTTTCCTTCGACATTTGTCATCCAATTCTAAGGGAAGGCGATAGGAATCTGATCTAATCTGTTGACAGGGAGGAAAAATGGACACAACTTTAGGAATCGGGAACGACTTATCAGCCTACACCTCTACAAGGCCTAAGAATGGTATGAGCCAGCGATTGGTTCGGAAAATCATAGTGATAACTTGGAGATTGACATTCGTCTCCTTCATATTCTGGAACGTTCCTGTAGTGGAAGAGGTACACTGAAACATTCGATAATCTCAGAAAAAGTCATTATTAGAAAAAGAAATTGATTATGAATCTGAAAACAGATCTAAATTTGCCACGCTTATGTTGGACTGTACGCATTTTGGGCAAAGATTCGGGTAACATGCAAATTGGGGTAACTAGTGTTTAGGACGAATCTGATGCATTCCTGCATTTACGTTTCGCTGCAATGAAAGGCAATCTTCGATTTGATGCGAAAGTTGAAGTTGCTGGAAATACGTTGGAAATGCAGTTTCAGATTTGGTTTCATTGATGGCAACTGTATAGCTGTTAGTGGTCGAATTTCTGGAGTAGTAATTTTACACAGAGGAAGATTTTACACTACCACCATGTGTAATTTGAACATTTTTTCTCTTAATACATATATTCCATGCACTTTTGTATTAAATATACTAGAACTCTGGTAATTTAAATTCGTTATATCTCCACTTCCTTACTTCTTATATTAATGCTAAATGTGACCTGCCTAGGCTTAGGCAGTAGTAAGGGATCTGAGGGGGATAAAGTCGGATATTTTATAGTGTGAAAATTGCATAGGCGGTTATTCATTGGATTGCTTCAGAGGTTGTTAATATATATGTAACATAAAATTAGCTGACTTATGTAATTGCATAATATTTTAAGCAAATTTATGAAAGCAATCTAAGATATTCGACTACACTCTATAATGTACGTTAAACCATTAATCTTTTAAATCCAGCATATTTATCCAAATCTGCAGGAAATGTCAATATCAGTTTATTATAGACGCCTTGTTTATTATATCTATATATTCACCTTTTGGCAAATATTATAACCTCCCATTGACCGATGTAGATCAATAATGAGTTGTTCAATTGTACTACAAACAATCGCTAGTAGATCAATGCAAATAGAATTGTGTTATAAGCCAGAACAAGTCTCTTTACCAGTTTGTTGGCATTCATCGTGCACGATATTGGCAATAAAATTTGATGTTTCTTTTCTTATTCTGTTTTTCATCGCTGATTCACATAATGTTCGAACCAGCACGTATTCAAGATGTAAAAGAAAATGAGACGAAATATGCACTTATTATATGTGACACTGATTCCTCTGCCATATTTCAAAGAAAGTACATTATATATTTAGTTATAATGTTGAAATTGGTTCAATTAGAGCAATATAATCATTATAGATTTACGGTGATATTTTAAATGTGTTGAATATACAACACATATTATTATAAGATCTGGGTAAATATTATTATAAGATCTGGTGATTAGTCATATATTAATATATTAATTAATATCGATTAATACCCATTACTCATGTTCTCATACTGAATATATTCGACGCAGTAAATATTTTCTGTGGATATATTCCTGGAATTAGCGCGCCAAAACGAAGACTTTTGAATTTTACCATTAAGCTGTAATTAGCAGAACCATATGCACGCGCCCCCATGGCGGTGGGCAACTATGTATACGATTCTGATAATTGCTGTTACATTACAAATCAGGCTGATGAGGAATAGACAAATGGTAAGAATTTGTTAAATCCGAAACCTGGTTCCTGTTTAATAATGATTTTTTAGGTGATTTTAAATGTCTTGCCCGCTCACGTTTTTGGTATGCTGCTATATTTCATGTTGAGAACTTTTTAGGTCTTAATATACACAAGATGTGATCTATTTCTAGCGCATTAATTGTCCACGTTAGTGGTCGACGTTATTTTTTAAAATGTACCTTAATCCCCTGAGATTGCAGATACTATTTCTGAATCTCTTTGATTCTTTAAATGTGCTGGCCCCCTGATAATTAATCGATATTAATTAATATATTAATATATGACTAATTACCAGATCTTATAATTATATATATATATATATATATATATATATATATATATATATATATATGTGTGTGTGTGTGTGTGTGTGTGTGTGTGTGTGTGTGTAAACTTATACATACCAAACGCGTGCATATATACACGCACGTATATACACACATATGCACGAACACATACATACATTTCCATACATCTATGTGTATGTATGCTTTCATATAGAAATATTAGTACACACGCAGTTGCACACAAGAAAAAAAAGCATAAAAACGTATCATGTCAATATTTTCCCTTTGTAATAATTTATTTGCTGCCTGTTATGTATCAATTTATCGGCTTGCCTTCATCGATATATATTTATACTTTCCTGAATCTATCTTTGTGTCTACTCTCATTTATATGTGTCTGCATAATTCTGTTTACTGGAAATTTATGTCTTTATCTCCTTATCAAGTTTGATTAATATATATACACACAGACACTTTCATGCATATATAAAGAATCATAATCCGTTCACACACGAAAAAGCGCCACTGTTACATTATGATTTTCAACACAATATACCTTGTGGTATTCTGCATAAGCATACATTTATCATACACAGTTCTTTTTATGTAGCCTTCGTAATACATTCGTATTAATTCATAGATAGTTCATATGATGCATAAAATAAGTATGATGATCACACATTGATTAATATATATATGTTCTATTGTATTGTGCTAAGTCATATTGTATCAGATGCATGTCAGGTATGAGGTTTACATTTTCACACACACACACACACATACTCACACATGCACATGCATACACACACACACACACACACACACACACACACACACACACACACACACACACACACACACATATATATATATATATATATATATATATATATATATATATATATATATATATATATTTATATATATATATATATATATATACATGCTCGGTTCGGCTGTTCTACATTGAATAGGGGCAAATACCCTGAAACTAGTGTGTAGATGCAAGACCAGAAAAGGGACGCGGCTGACCTCCCCTATTCGAATGTTATAATGGACACAGTTTCGTGTGTCACATAACTAGCTAGAGGCGTTGGCCTCTTGGAGCTAATTAGCGGCAGCATTCGTCCTATCTTTCTGGACTGCCATGTTAGCTAAGTGATATCTATTAATATATATATATATATATATATATATATATATATATATATATATATGTATATATATTGATATAGAGAAGCAGATATATATATACACATACATATATGTATATATATATGTGTATATGTATATATACATATATACACATGTATGCACCCACATATATGCAGTTTATAAACATTACTATTTTATAATATAAAATCAAAGGAAATTATGTTATATTTATAAACTATTTTATTCATTTGTTTTTATTGCATAGAACGTGTATATTTCGTATTAACTAAAATTTGCACATTGTAACATATCAAAATTATGAGTGTAATATGCAAATAGAAACACATTTTTGCTGCTAAGCTTCACACATATGAAATATGCATATCATTTCGTAGTGTATCCTTTCTATACATACATATATGAGCACGTATTCACACTAAAAATAAAAAACACACATACACTCACACACAAACATACTAACACACACACACACTCAGAGACAGAGATGCGTGCGGGCGCACACATATATAATTATATGCATATAGTATAATACCATAGTCAACCATATTTATATATCACCAAATGATTACTATTGCATATTTTATTACATAGTTTGTAATATAGGAGTAATATAGTATACAGCACTGTGTTACAGACATGTGCAGAAATCCCACTTTGATCATTTACAACATCTTCAAACTGTCTTTTGCTTCCACAATATCACAGTGGCACTAGCTCAAGAAAGGCATTGTTATGAGGGGTACCGTTTCGGAACCTATTTCCATACTTCAAATGTATATGCTTGTAAAGTCACCGGAAAAGTAGTTTAGGTGGCAACTCAGCATGCCTGATGTCCTGCCACCCACTATTAGAGATTCTAATAAAAGCATCAGTCAAATGATCACTTGACTTTCAAGCCAGTCTAATTTACTTATTTGGTTTGACGCTCCTATCCACACAAATAAGAAACAAAAAAAAAAAGGTATAGAAATATAGGGTAGTAAGTATGCTTTGGCTTGTGCCTGTTTTGCAAGTAATCGAAGGTGTGTGTGTGTGTGCGTGTGCGTGTGCGTGTGCGTGTGTATTTGTAAGTTTTGTATATTCGTGTGTGAAGGAAGTGTGTTGTTAAGTAAATTGTGCTTCCAATGACGCATGCACTCACATACTAGCGAAATCACACATACAAAGGCATTCACTCATTTCTCTCCCTTTGTGTGTGCGCCTGTATATATATATACGCACACACATATCTATCTATCTAACTCTTTATCCGTGTACGTGTTTCGTATTTGAGTGATGTTGTATATTTATTTACATACCCATATATGTATACCTTCCTTGTGATCATTATATGAAAAGTTTAATTGATGTAATAATGAATTGGATACCGATAATGATAATGCAGAAGCAATTTCACACTAGCAAGTCTGATAGAAATCAACGAAAGGAATATATGTCTCACAGTGTTATAAACATGTACTTACTTATAATATACAGGCTTTCTGAAACATACGATTATTAACATATATATATGACAACTATTGAACTTCTTATCATACTGACGCCATTTTCATTCTGAAGGTAACAGTTTAGATTTCTCTTTGACATTTGTAGAGCTATTTGTTTTTTAAGTGTTCGCAACTCGACGTATATTGAAAATGACGTCAATCTATTTTATTCTGGTAGTTCATTTTAGACATGTAGACGCCAGAGACAATATTGGATGTAAATGTGTGTATCCACTCAAACACGATGTGTGTCAGTGTGTATGTGTGTGTGTGCGTGCTGTATATATATTCATGCATACATACATACATACATATATATATATATATATATATATATATATATATATATATATATATATATATATATACATATATATGTATGTGTGTGTGGGTGAGGAGTGTGACTTCCTGGTTAGGGTGTTACAATCTTGTTCCTAAGATTGCGGTTTCGATTCTTGGATCTTGAGCCAAATACTTCATTTCTAGTTGCTTCCATTCATTCAGTTGGCAAAAATATATAATCATGCGACTACCTATTTTTCTCAGGTACCACAGAATCCTGGAAAACAGCCTATGAGAATATGGGTCAGGAAATCCAGGACTCTTGATCCTCGTTTATATATATATATATATACATGTGTGTGTTTGTGTGTGTTTGTGTGTGTTTGTGTGTATGTGATTGTGTGTCTGTTTGTCCCCCACCACCATAGCTTGACAGCCGATGTTGGTGTTTTTACGTCTTTTTAACGTAGCGGTTCGGTAAAAGAGACCGATATAATAAGTACTAGGCTTAGAAAGAATAAGTCCTCGGGTCGATTTATTCGACTAAACGTGGTGCTGCAGCATGACCGCAGGGAAATGACTAAAACAAATAAAATAATATACATACACACACACACTCACACATGTACATACACACACATATATATATATATATATAAATAGTACATATATTTAAGCGAGAGAGAAAGAGATGAGAGAAAAGTAAGCCTATTTTGATTTTGGCGGGCTTCAATGAATGTGAATTTAAATAAATTCCAACTTTCTAATCGTGGGCTGGACATACGGTACCGAATATTGATATGAGAGCAATCCGAAATGATCTGTTATGAGGGCAGTAAGGAAGAAAAACTCAGTTAAGCTTCACATATATATATATATATATATATATATGTATGTATGTATGTATGCATGTACGTATGTATGGATGTATAAAGATTTGCAAGTTATCAAACAAAGTGAAAAGTATATAAGGTTTCAAGAAGCCAAACTTACGTGATAAACATATTCATAGGTGTTGTGTGCATGACGTGAAAAGAATGTGACAAGTGATAACTAGATGAAATCAGTAGATTAGGCCTCTTATTTCAAATGTAGAGTGGTAAATGCAAGTCGTTTGATAGCGTTCACAAATACAAAGGTTTAAAATTAAGAGAGATGTGTAGGGTCTGAATGGACAGTGAGAGAGTGAGTAAGTGATTGCGTGAGAGAGAAAGAGAGAGACAGAGAAAGAAAGAAAGAAAGGAAGAAAGAAAGAAAGAAAAAAAGAAAGAAAGAAAGAAAGAAAGAGAGAGAAAGAGAAATAAATAAAGAAAGAAAGAGAGAAAGAAGGAAAGTGGGTGTAGATAAGAAGCAAGCAAAGATGAACACCTTGACGAAGACAAGCCATAGCTGGCCGAATGAGGCTGGAGTCAGTTTATCTAGTTTGGCTTAATGTAGTCAAACTCTAGTAATAAAGCAGATCAAGATCTCTTCTCAGCATCAAAGATGTGGGAAGATGAAGCGTAGAGGCAAGAGAGGGGTGTAGTAGGAAATAATTAAAGAACAGTGAAGAAAATAAATTTAACTAAGATAAATTATAATGAGGTTACATAATGGAGAAAGGTACTATAGAATTTGGGCTTGCAAAACGAGATTACGTTAGAAAATCGATTAAATAAAGAAGTCTCATTATGTCGTAATCTCGTGAGTGGTTCCCAGCAACATGGTTTACAAACGCGAAGTTTAACGCTCCATGCGATACTATGTATTTATGTGTATGACGATGACGATTTGATTATGTTAAAATAAATATATTTTTCTAATTTACTGCATTCTTTAATTTTCTTTGATCTAGATATAACAAAGTCAGATTCAGATGCTAAATAGTTTCACATGAAGGTTGAAAGTAAATATATTGCAAATGACATAATCCGTAATAACTGTAATAGAAAGTGCCGTATATTTTCAATGAGGGATTATCGATTACGTTTAGCTTGCGCTATATGTATTATCAAATGTATTTTTGTCGTTACCACTCTGCATTTTTTAGGGATTTGTACGCTAACATTCCCAATGCGCTCTCCCTTTTAAGCCGAAAATGTTGAGCTTTGAGCATAAACAGAGACGGAAAGACATATAGAGAAAGTCCAAGAGAAAGGTAGTGTGTGTTTCTGTGTGTGTATGTTTGTGTGTGTGTGTGTGTGTGTGTGTGTGTGTGTGTGTGTGTGTGTGCGTGTGTGTGTGTGTGAGATGGAAAGAGAGAGCGTATTATTGTTCTGGAGTCTTATATGTAATATAAGTTAATGAATCAATTTCAATATGGTTCTGTTTATCACGTAATTTGGAATTTTTACATAATTTACAGGATATATTTGATTTTCTGCAGCAAAGTTTGAATTATACTCATGCATATACACTTCAAATGATTTGCATTAATTTAAAATGCTGTTGCGTGTTGTATTACACTACAGAGTTCTTCAATGTGTGTAAAATTGAACAACAAAAATAGGTGATAGTTAGATAGACTATGAATTTGCACTTCTAATGAGAGCGCATATATCTGGATTCACATCTAGGTAAACTTTAATGTGGTAGGAAAGCATTTGCCAACGAAGTTATCAGTCGTGACAATTTGTAATTTTTACTGATTTTAGGTGGCATACCGTGCGCATATGAGTCTGTACATATATTATACCATAAAATCGGTTAAGTACACACTTTTCTTCTATTCAAAAGAGCCTTTGGCTGTAAGCTTAAAGATTCCTACCTGTACTACGTATATATATATAGTTATGTCAAAACGTAAATTGCTATTTTGCCTAAGGAATTAATATGAATTCAATTGTATAAGAATGATTAATTTCTTGAGTATAAATAATAACGCCATACAGCAAATTAAATAAAGCAGGAAGCATATTCAATGCTGGCATCGGTCAAAATTTAAACTTTTGCCTTAAGTTTTCAAAAGTATATTTGTATGTCACAGTGTATTGATAAAGCATAATAAAGAATGCATGATTTACTTGAAAATCTAAATGATTTTCATTTACATTCATATGTTTAATGATTACTAATATATATTTGCATGATTTATGAAGCATTCCAGGTATCTCTCACTGCTTTGATTAAATTAATCCTGAAGCAGTGCGTGATAATATTCCTAGAAAATATTTGAAAAATCGTATGTTATATGCATATATTAATTAGATTGTGTGTGCGTATGTATATGACTATGCATGTTCAAAACCTATGCACATAAGTAGTGAGGTGTGTATGTGTGTGTGTATGTGTGTGTGTGTGTGCGTGTGTGTGTGTCTGTGTGTGTGGGTGTGTTTGTTGTTTCTCCTGTCCACCTTTACATAGTCTATCTCTCCGAATGTTTTATTGTCCTCTATTGCGTTTTTGTTCCATTTTTTATATTTATATATACATACAGTGAGTTATGTACACACTTGTGCTCACCTTTTAATAGGTATTTATCTAAATTTTGTACGAGTCTTACTCTATCTTTTAGTCCCCCTCATACTTTTTTCCGCATTTCTTTTACTCGCCCTCCTCTCTCTCTCTCTCACACACATTTCTTGGCCCTCTCTTTCTTTAACTCCCACTTTCTCCCCTCGTTTATCTCTCCTCTACCTTTCCCTTCAATCCTGCTACCCCTACCCCTCTCTCCTCTTTCCACGTGACCGGTGTCCGGCCAGGCATGATCTCTCTTTCTTGGCCTGATTGCTGACTACCAACACCTCTTATGTCCATCTCCTATGTTCCTTGCTTTAGGCTTTCACTTCATACACGGCAGCTCAATTTGATTCGATCTCAGTCGAAAGATACCCGTTGCTATTTTCCTCTTATTTATGTTTGTAATTGTTACCGTATTCTCCGGTTTTGTGTATTTGTTGCCGTACATATTCGCTAGCATTTTTACAAACAGATTTAATGCTCTTCGCTTAGAATTGTTTTTTTTTTGGGGGGGGGGGGGAACTGTCTCAAGTGTAACTACTCGAAACATTAAGGACCTCTGGTAACTTGACTGAGGACAGAAGGCCAGGAATGACCCGTCTTTTTTTGCCTGTCCTAATTGTTTCTCCTGTCTGCCTTAGTATCGTCTATCTGTCCGAATGTTTTATTGTACTGTATTGCATTTTTGTTCCATTATATATATATATATATATATATATATATATGTGTGTGTGTGTGTGTGTGTGTGTGTGTGTGTGTGTGTGTGTGTGTGTGTCCATGTTTATGTGTGTGTGTAATATATATATATATATATATATATATATATATATATATATATATATATATATATATACATATATATATAATTAAAATTGACAGCAGTTTGAATGCATTACCAAAAAAGGAAAACTACCGTTGTCACTAAATGCGACTACGGTGTTATAGAATCCTTCATGCCACACGAAAACAAACATTGTCGCTGAGGAGGTCGTAGATGAGTGACAAAAGATTTCCAGGCAATGGACATGTGTTGAAATAAGAAAATAACGAACAGTAATTAACGAATGAAGAGCAAATATATAGTGCGTGTGCTTATTTGGCAAAAAAATATACCGTCCCGAAATACAACATTATCTGTTTCAACACATATATATATGGGAGAATGTACGAAAAACAACAACAGACGAGGACAGGTGGTGTAAATAACAAAAGGATGTATTAGTATGACGCTCGGGAATACGGAAAGTCTTTGACGTTTTGAGCTACGCTCTTCAACAGAAAGAATGCGGAGACAAGGAGAAAAACACGCAGAAAAAAAATTGAATAGTGTTCAGTCAACGGTCAATCATAATAATAATAAAATAATAATAATAATAATAATAATAATATATATATATATATATATATATATATATATATATATATATATATACGAGAGTGTGTGTGTGCATATGTTCCTTATTCATTCCAAAATCGAGCTACCGACACTTTTACGTAAGGGTATAAAAGGTTCAGTAGGCTTTCGGCTACCGACTAAACGTTTCATTCACATATGTGTATTACAAAAGTTTAGCCGTATAGTTTTTCTTTTAACCACCTATCGTAAACGACATTTTTACGTGCACCACACCGACGATGACTTCACATTTTCTATATGACTTTGTTCGCGCGTTTGCAATGTACGTTAAGCCGATGACTGACAAGTATATGTGTGCGACAGTCTTTCAGTATACATACATTTCTGTGACGATTGACGCACATACACATTTTTTGACGACTGATACACACACACAGAAACAGAGATAGGTCTCAGGTGTGTAAATGAATGTCTGATTGTGGGTGTGTGTCTCAGTATATGTATATGACTTTACCACCACCCCAACAGTGAAACGCGCTGATTGTGAAACGGTGTTTTTAGTTGCGGTCTGGACTTCAAATGAACAACAGCGTTCACTATGAAGTACTATTAACATGATGATTTCGCTGATTTAACAGCACTCACAATACTCTCAAATATATCTGAAAAAAATGTTATTCTGATTATTATAACAAATTCGGTAACTTTGCGTGTATAAAGCATCAGTGCCTCTTTCATTATAATTACAGAAATGTTATTCCACTCCTTTTAGCCAGTTTGAAGACAATGCTTTTTTAACAGTCCTTACCGGATTTCGGCAATGCATTTTCATCACTGTGAATATCAACGCCACAGAACCTTTTTATTGCGTTAGTCAGTATTTATTCTACAGCCTATGACATTACACAGTTAAAAAATATATCGTAATATTAAATTAATTTATATCTTTCTACATGCATCCATCAGCGAATGTTTTAAATTAACGTTCACAACAGCTAAATATTCCTTCGTATAACTTTTTTCAGCGTTCGTTTCAAAATTGTAAAATAAAATATTTCGTTATGAAAATTTGAATTATGCCTTCTGAATTCTCTTGCACTTCCACTTTCTTCACCGTGACATTTATTCGATCGTGAATTTTATAACATTTAGTATATGTTATAAATATATGTTGACTTAGTGTACTTTGCTACATTGGTAACTTTCGCTAAGTTGGTGATTTCCATTTTTTATAGCATAATTATACGACATAAAGTATGTTTTGCACCTATATTGACTACATTTCGTTTCGCTTGAACTTCGTGTGTGTGCACGTGTGTATGTGCATGTATGTGTGATTCTGCATTCGTTACGTCTACAGTAAACTATAGTAAAGAACATTTTACATTGTTTTAATGAGCCCACATCTAATGAAGTAGCCATCCTTATGGTGGTGATCCCCATGAAAATCATGATGTTCTCATTCGTGTCAGAGAAAATAGTCTTAGACATGGTTCCTAGGATACTCTCCAGTATCCTCCTATTCTGTCGAATGGACAAGATGGGTATCATTTCAATATTCCACGGATTATACCCGCAACAGGAGAGCCAATTACAAACAAAAAGGTTTTGTCAAATGACTTCTATTCTTACAAACTGATGTTAAGACCAGAACAATCAAACCAATTACACATGTCAAATATACTTAATTTTCATTTACATATTTTCTACATTATCTCAACAACCAGCCATAGTTATTTGAAATACACTTCTCTACAACGACCAGGTTTCATCGGAAAATAGTTTCACGCTTTCTGTTTGAACCACAATTACGAGAATGACGATGTGTGAATAATGAAAGTAACGTCTCTTTGAATTTGTCACATCTGTATTATCTACTAATATAAGAATGAGCGTAGTGTTCTTATATATTTGTGTGTATATAAATATATATGTGCGTGTGCGTGTGTCCAAATTCACGTAATGGGAGGAAGTAACAGAAAACGTAGTAGAAGTGAAGGGAAAGGAGAGAAGATAGCAATTCAGTGAAAGAGGAGTAGTGAGCGTAATAGCCATTACAGAGAGCAAGTAATAGAATGAGACACAGAGGAAGTGGCAAAGAGAGCGTCATCATTATATATGCTTGCAGAGTCTTCCCGATACAATAGGGTTGGTGGACACTCAGAAGAATCATTTTACAGGTGAAATATCTTGTTTACATTTTACGAAGATCATTTTCTCTAATATTTCGGTTCCAATGTTTGTGTGTATATTTACACTATATAGTGTCTGTTATCAGTTCAATGATACTTTTAGTCATTCGTACTCTTACAACTTATTTACAGTATATAGTGTTTGTTATCAATTCACTGATACTCTTTCTTCTTCTATGCAAAACGAAGCAGACAGAAGGCGACTGTTGGCCAGAGACAAATCTACTATGACCTCAATCATATGTAATGAGACAAGAAAGAAGCGTACAAGATACAAGACGACAGGATCGAAGACGTCAAAAATGAAAAAAGAGAACCTCATTGCACAAAGGAGAGACATCCAAAGACAGAGAATCACAAACGCGCCCAGATGAAACAGAACATGAAACAGCAGATAGGAAAGAATATCTAAGAATAAGTGCATCCCAAAGGCGCCAAGGTACAACCGAAGAGAACAAGCAGAGAGGAGAGAAGATTTAGAATAAGAGCATGACAAATACGCCAAGATACAACGGAAGAGCATACAACAGAGAGGAGAGAAGCTCTAAGAATGAGAGCATCGCAAAGGCGATAAATCAAAACGGTAGAGCAAGTTGTACAAATGGGAGAAATCGAAAGAGATAATATCGCAAAGGTGCCAAGGTGAAACGGAAGATCATGCAGCAGAGAGGAGAGGGGTCTGAGAGAGAGAGAGAGAGAGAGAGAGAGAGAGAGAGAGAGAGAGGGAGAGAGAGAGAGAGAGAGAGAGACAGAAAGAGACAGAGAGAGAGAAAAAGAGAGAAAGAGAGAGAGAGAGAGGAGAGGAGAGAGAGAGAAAAAGAGAGATAGAGAGAGAGAGAGAGAGAGAGAGATACTAAGGCTAGAGAATGAAACTGAAGAAGAAGCAAATGAAGAGAATAATGGAAGAATTAAGTAATACTGATGCGTAGGAACGAAGAAATAATCGAAGGCCACGGAATGCGAACGTCATGACAGCTGTGCGAAGAGTTGAAAATCATGAAAATTTTGTAAATAATCGTACTTATAATGAAGAGAATATTCAGGTTCATAATTGTGGTGACATGAACACATGAACACGTGTCAGTTTTGTAGAGCCAAACATTTTGCTTCAGAGCGACCATCAGATGGATTCTTTAACAGTTGCTGCCATAAAAGGAAGATCTTGGCTCCAGTTACAAGAGAATTTCTTCCATGCTTACGTTCTCTGTTGTCAGACCCTCAACATCCACATTATGTTAACTTCAAAGAAAACATAAGGTCATACAACTCGGTTCTATCTTTCGCATCTAAGAGGGCGTTGAAGAAAAGAGGAGCGATAATGGGGGTAGCAATTGATGTAGAAACTGGGGCGATAATGGGGTAGCGATTCATGTAAAAGCAACAAAATAATAGGTTCATTAGGTTAAGTTTTATTGTGAAATACAGTTGCTTTAAATTTGTTTTAGAAACATATTTATGCTTGTGATGGTTAGTTGAAGCGGGGACACCACGAATGTGGCCTGGGTGTTAAGGGGACAGCAGCCCGAAAATGTTTAGGAATCATTGGGATATCATACAGCGCATGCAAATATGTGTTAGTTTTTTCAGTTATTGTTTTGTCCTCTCGTTCTATTGTATACAAAAGGCGGTTAGATTTGTTATGCCTCAAGACGTTTTATTTCGGATTCTGGGAATGATGCTTTGCCTTTATGCTTACATGATATAATAACTTTGGAGTGCCTATTAATTATGATTTTTTTCTGGAAACAATGATCTCCAGAGTTTCTTCTAGGCAGAAATTGCACACCTGCAGTGTTCTGTTGAGTGGTGCAGCATTTTTTATTATAGACCAGCGGATCATATTCCCCACTCTATTCTGTTTGAATCTCCAGATGACGTTAAACAGTGATGTGGAGTGCCCTTTGTTAACATTGGAAAATGACAAAAGATGGCTGCGCAGACGATTCTTCATTGTGTCTCCGGTGCGACAATTGTACACGTATATTCGTGTACCTGCCTTCACCACACATTCGTAAACCACATTCTCTATCATGCAGTGCTGCTAAACTTGCATTCCTTCTTTCGTCTGAGTTACATGTTACCATCAAAAATAATTAAAGCGATATTTTAAGAGAATGTCATTTGTCAATTCAGGCAATTACCTCCAAAACCTGAATAGCTGTACCTGCTGACCCGACTACTCCTCGATTCACTGAGGGGTCGCCTGCTGTGACTAAGGACAAACCAAAGGACTATACAACCCATCCTGACATCTGCATGCACATATATCAAAACAAGTCTAACATCACAACATCTCATTTATAACTGCCATTCCTTTCCCTCTTGCCTCCACTCCTCCCCATGAATTACACACAGAACAGACTGCATACGCCACTCAAACTTTTCATTGGTCAACATTGATAAGCAACTCTCAGTAATATGCACAGAACAACTATTGGATTGCCGTGTTACCAAAATATGTACCGAGTGTGATAAAAATCAAACATCCAGTCAACATCATGGTGTTTGGAGTGACCATTAATATGGAAAAGTTATGCCTCCATTCCTCTACCCACACGGCCTCAAACTTAACACAGAGGCTAACATCAAGTGCCTGGAGGAGGTAGCGCTGCCTTTTGTCAAGTAGTGCTGCTCTGGGCTAGTGGAGACACTATGTCTGGCAACAGGACTTTACACCATGTCACACAAGCAGGAGAACCTGGTCATGGCTGCCAGAGAATTTCTGTGAGCACATCAACCCTAACATCTGGCCACCGAACTCACCTAATGTAGAGCGCAGTGGAGCAAGAGAACAACAAAACTACAGATGAACTGAAAGCAAGGATTATGGCAGCCGACACCAACTCAAATAAGGATAGCGTCTTGAAGGATCGCAAGGGATACCGAAGTCGTTTGGAGGGCCGTGGTTCAAGTCAATGGCGATTGCGTTGAATAAATTTATTACTCTTTGATAATTCAAGATATTTTCACGTAATTTTGGTAAAAATATCTGTTAAAATCACATGTCAGTGTTATTTTCAATTTTTTCTCAATTTAGACGACAGTCTATTCACCGCAACCTGTATATATGCATACATACATATATATATATATATATATATATATATATATATATATATATATATTTGAAGAAAAGCAACAAAAATGTATTAGGTTATAGCAGTACGTACGTTTCGTACAAACTTCATTTCTATATTAATGCTATCTTACCCCTCCTTCTAGAAAGAGGAACAAATAGAATATATAGAAATTAGATTCCTCTTTGGTTCACTAGACTGTTGATTAACAGCCCAGTGAAGATGGTATTCTTTTTTTCATTTTCTACTCTTGTATTTGCACACATTTACAAAATGACTTTCTGAAATGAACTTCCATTATGCAGCTGAGGAGTACATTCTCATTGCACATCTTATGTGGTGTTCTCCCTTCATTATATATATATATATATATATATATATATATATATATATATATATATATATATATATATATATATATATATATATATATATATATATATATGTATATATATATATATGTATGTATATATACACGTGCTTATACATATGATTTTGTCTGCTTTGTAAGTATCATACTCGAAACGGTAGGCCTCTTGATAAATTTGTTGACTATCTTTTGTTTGAAATGAAAATGTATGTTCATCTATGAAATTCTATCTATTTTGTTCCATTTTGGAAGCCTATGTATTGCGTAAGTACATACATGCATATACAATAACTGTCCATCTGTCTGTCTGTATGTCTCTCTCTCTCTCTCTCTCTCTCTCTCTCTCTCTCTGTATATATATATATATATATATATATATATATATATATATATATGCACTCACACACACATATACACACACAAACTCACACACATATTCACACACAAGCACACACGCACATACACACACGTATATAACTATAAATTCCTTTCGAACAACATAGCGTAGGAGTGCTCAAGTGGAACGCGAGGCGTTAGACAATTATAATAGATACAATAGACAAGGTTCAAATTAGGCAGACTACGATTAACATATACATAACGTGTTTAATTAAGATAAAATAAGAATTGTCCAATCTGAAACATATATTAATATGTTAGAAATATAAAAATGTAGAAATATAAAAATATATGTATATTTTTTTAACCGAATAGCCGGAAATGTTTACATATCTATATATCTATATGTCCACGTATAATTTCAGTATCCATATATTTAATTTTGTATTTCTAATATACGTTTCTGATTGGACAACTCTTATTTTATCTTAATTAAACCCGTTATGTATGTGTTAATCGTGGTCTACCTAATTTGAAATGTATATATATATATATATATATATGCGGGGGGGGGGTGTTATATGATATATCTCTATTAATATGAATCTATTACAGATTATTCACAGTGCTTTGAAATCAGATTCAACACAGGTATGATAGTAGAATTTGAAAAGGAAGCTAGTTACAACTCATATATAAACCTGAGTATAAACTGATAAAACAATTTCACTTGACACAGTTATATTTCACGGGGAATTATGATCAGAATATATGTATGAATAAAAAAGGATACCAACATTATTTAAAGCGGAAGATAAATAATTTCTTAACTAAAATATGCTACACAAGTCATTATTCTCATTGGCACTAAACCGAATAGCCGGAAATCCGAGCAAGTTCATTCACTTGTACAAACCGAATACTCACATCGATGTTACATAACGGATGTCCCTCTTATACATATAAACACAGTATTAGTTTAAAGAATGTTCGTGTGTGTGTATAATTATCTACGTAGATAGTTACATATATCTCTGTATGTTCGATAGGGTCTAGTTAATTTTCTCTCTATGTCATTCTATTCACACAGCATTCTTCAACTTAGAATGTATGAGAAATTGCTTATCAAAAGTTCCAGGTAGTTGGAATGAACGGGGAACTACGTGATCACAAATAACTTCTTCATAAATAAGCAGATATGCACGCCCTCTATTTGGTAGGATATTTGAAAATATATCCGGAATTGTCGAACCTTATCAAGCCTCTACATGGTCCCCAATACTAACATTGAACAATCTTCAAGGTATTGATAAATGTTTGGAAAACACGACCGTATCAAATGCAGCTTTCGAAAAGCAAATTGAGAGTATGCAACATATATGAGTATTAGGAAAATAAAAAAGTTTCTTAAACACCTCACATTTGAAATTTTTGCTTTCAATCACCAGTATATAGAGATAAATTACTTTTTCAGATGAAGAGTATTCTAATAAAATTCATGAAGCATATATTTAATGAAAATGCCGAAAACAGCAATATAATAATCATAGTCGTTGAAAAATGTTTCCAAATATTTGAGTAAAGTGTTTGAGTAATTCTGAATCTTACTGAAATTAAATTGTTGATTCAATTATTTTATTTTAGAAATGTATCATAGACATCGTGTTATAGATCGTCTTCTTACACATTATGCATTATTATAAATTATACTCGTTTCTCCTACAGCAAATTTGAAAAAAAGTTGAATCTATTTTCATAGAAACAAGAAAACCAATCTCCGATTAATTTCTTTTGACATTCTTATATCCAGAGTGAAAAGGTCGGAAACTAAAATTAATGATCTTAAACCATTTATCTTTATTATATTCTCTTTGAAATTCGCATTAATAATGAATAATAGTCCAGTGTAAAGATACCAGTACTGCAAAAATACCCTTGAAACCTATTCAGAACGAGTTGATCTGCTTGAAATAAAAACCAAATCTCCTTAAAATTACACAACACATTCATAAAACGGAAAGGAATATTGGTTAATGTTTTCCAAGTTCATTATGCCCAAACATTCAGGAAAGCTGTGGGTGAATATCTTTCAACGTAATTCAGCTCAATAGGGGTATTCTAGGTCTAAGCAACAGGAGGAACGACTTATAAATATGAAAATCGTATAAATCGCTGATTGTTTGGTTTGGACTTGGCAGAAGCAAAATTAATATGTTTGCTGTGGAAACTAGGGCAAATATAATATTACTATAGATTTTTATAATTAGATAATATAGGCCGAATTTTATAAAGAAAAGGATTTCACCGACAATAGTGTAGTGGTATTTATTATATGAAATGCTGTTAGAATATATTGTGAGATTAATCTTAATTCCGATAGAAAACATGTATTTAAATATTGAAATCAAATTTTATCACAAGGCTTGCATTTTCTACGGAAGGGGTAAATCAAATACATTGAGTTCATTGTTCAACTGTTACTTCTTTTATAGAGTACCAAATGATGAAAGGAGGAAAGTCGAACTCGGCTGAATTTGAACGCCGAGTGTAAAGACGGACGAAATGCCGCTAATAATTTTTCCTAGTGTTCTAACGATTCTGCCAACTTGCCATCTTATGTGCATCTAAATGTTACAAAGAATTTTAAGGCTGCGAGCAGGCAGATTCGTTAAGCACGCTATCCAAAATACTTAGTGGCATTTCATTCGTCTTCATTTCCGCGTTCACATTCCTCAGAAGTCGATAAAATAAATACCACTGGGGTCGATGTAATCGACTTACCCCACATTTGCTAGTCTTGTGCCAAAATTTGAAATCAATATTTCAAGGCATTTTGACTGGTATTGTATTCATTTGGCCTTCAGCAACTCGGCACTGTTGCTTAATAGGTATTTATCTTTAGATAAATTTCGATATTTTCCTTTAATCCCATCACACTTACCTACTTAAATTACACGCTTCTTTCAGCTACCTCTCAACATATCTATGTTCTCTCATAGCAATATCACGAGAAGTTATCTTCACCCAGAAAAAGATAATCTATCTTCCATCTCTTTGTCATATGTATGTGTTTACTTATCTATTTCATTATTGTAATTCAATGTAGAAACATGTTTCTCTCAGAACATAGAAACAACAGCAGGAATCCATTTGGTAAATCAAGATATATTAACCAGCAGGTTATATCACGTCTTATAATAAGCAATGAATATTAATATGAAGATGTTGCGAGCACTATAATATAATAGATCTCCTGGAAAGACAAGAGTATGAAATTTAAATTCTCGATTCATTCCTTTTCAATTTATTTTAGATTTCACACTGATGATGCAGACATGATAAATGTCACAATCCATTTTTTTTTACTCACATTTGATAATGTCTCACCGTCCAAATATATATGGGTGACGTTTCTGGATCAAACATACATAATGATATTGCAAGTGAGAATATGAATTAGGTAGTTTTGCCTGAAAGATGTGTGGAAAAAAAACTACTGTTTATGCCTCAACAGCAACACTGCACCATACGAAAAATGTAGTACCGTATCTTTTCTAAAGTATTTTTTAAAACAACGAATCACTACGAATGATCAATTTTCGATTGGGAATGTAGACGTTTGTGAGCAAAAAGCATTTGCTGCATGATATCCATACATCCATTCACTTCTGGAATAACGACAAATTTACTATTTAAAAGATTTCCAAAATAGATGAGTATGTAGTCAGTTTCCCTGATATTCAGAACAAATGGTGAGTATATATATATATATATATATATATATATATATATATAATAGATCTATTGATGCCAAGTTGCCAAAGTCTGTTATGCGAGAACCAAGTTTGGTATTGCCGTGATATTGCCTTTCAATGTAGTGTACTGTCTACGTAGTTATAACTCAATTACGAAGTAGAGTATGAGATATAGAGATGGAGAGAGGATATAATTGAAAAGTGTATGCTTGTTGTGTATGTGTAGGAAGAATTTCGATTAAATAGAGTATGCATTTGCTTTGACATCACCGCCCCCTAAACATGCCTCAGCAATAATTAATACTACTGTGAAGTTCGGGTGAATGGAGCAATAATTGATTTGATAGGGTGTCAGAGTTTGAAATTATCTTGGCAGTATCTTTAAGATCATGTTTGCCGGTTGAAGATAGCCAGATTAAATGTCAGAAAATTTACAGGATAAATTGCGCAGGCAATAATCTCAAAATATTATGCAGTTTTTTTTGAATTTTTTTTCAAAGTTATTCAAACGAGCCTTCAAAAATGCTTTCCAATCCATACATCAAAGAGCAGTTTTGAATGGTTCAGTCTGGGAATTCATCCGACTGCTTGTAAATGATATATTGGTATAGTTGAAAGCTGTTCGCGAATGGCTTGATTATGAAATTGATGAGTTTAAAATTAATCAGAATACCAATTCCTAAGATACCTTTTCAATTGCCCCTAAATGTGTACCTTAACTCATGTTGGTGTTGTTTCTGTCGTCGTTCTTATTGATATTTTTTTTACATCTAGAACATCCCTACTCGATTAGACCTATGACCAATGATGTTCGAACCGTAACTATCTCGTATTTTATTTCAGTTACAATGACTGTGAAATATATTTCACCCCTCTTCAATAAATTTGATCCCTTTTCGCATACGTTTTCTATTTGACCTCATATTTAGTGATATTTTAATTATATATTTGTTGGTTTATTTTAATAACGTGTGTATTTTATCCACGTGTAATTTCCCTATAAAATGTATATCTGAGTTCTCAATTCCGCTTTTTGTAACAATAAAGTTTTTCATATATTTCATAATACCTTATGCTATATTTTATTTTTCTTATTTGTTCTGCATATATTATTATCCTATTAATTTATTTCAATTAATTAATGCACAATTAGTGCTTACATGATTAATATGACTCACTGTTAGCCAAAAAGAACTTGATAAGTTGAAACGCCGAAATTAAATACACGCTTTTCTTTTCTGCGTCACCATTAGCTACCACAAATTAGTTCATCCTCTACTGGATCGTTCGATAGCATAGAAATAATAAACGTATATTTTACTACATTGGCATCTTGCCGCCTGTAACAATACTAAGGATATAATGAGATATATTGTATGTCTGAAAAACAGCTTAATCTCGGCTAGACAACCTTCGATCGTCGACTTGTTCGATCAAGGTTTCATTAAGGCCACACAACAGACACAGAAGTAATTACTATTAATATTCATTGAGAATAGTGTAGATATTAGAATCTTTAAGAACACATTTACAACTTAATCTTGTAAAACAATCCCATTACATAATGGAACCGTTTATATCTTTCTTAAGTGCTTGGAAAAAAACATTAGGACCGATTATATTGCATTAAAATAACTTGAATAAATTTAAACTTTGAAACTTCATTGTTCACTCGCTTTTGCCACATTTATCTTAATGTTATTTATAAATATATGTTTACTATATAGGTCCTTAGGATAGATGATACCTTGCGTTTTGTCCGAGCTTTTCCTCAAAAAATTATCGGAATAAATCTCACGAATATATTTTAGAAGTTTATTCACTACTTAAGCCGAGACAGATTTTTAATAGATTAGCAGATTCTAGTTGTGATTCTTTTTATAATGCAATATTTAAACCGTGTCACGTTGTTTCCAAATAGATCGGCTTTTCTCAAGTTATATACTTGTATTTAAGTAATTGTGATAAAAGACATTACATATTAATCATACCTTGTTTTTGATTTTAGTCACATTCTTGATATTTCTGAATTGGTGAGTCTGTATATTTTGATGTTACAAGAAGTAAACTCCATGAATATTTAAAACACTTCTTCATAGTAGAGTGAGATAGATAAGGTATATACGTAGATGATTAATCATTAGTAATTTGTTACTGGATATAATTTGTAGTGTTTTTATGTTTGAGAGCACCGTTGATATGCAAGATTTCACTTAGCAAATGGTGGTTCCTCCAAATATTAATCATGACTTTTATAACTGTTCTTAATTAGGTTTCAATAATTAAATTCTAAGATAGAAAACATTAATTATTAAGAGGCAAAATAAATGTCAGAAGAAAAACAAAACATTAATGTATGCTCTAAATATTATGGGAAATCTCAATAATACTATTGAAGATATTTTCTCAGAACAGTAGTATACACTGACCAAAATCAGTGTTAGTAATATATAATGAACACAAGAATAACAGATGTGTTTTTTTATATCGTATCGTGATTTTGAGCAAATAAAGGCTTACCAGTCAGATTTATTGCTTTTCTCAGAATGTTGTCAAATATAGTCAATGGGAGGTATATACAATGTTATGTATAAATTGGAACAGTAACTTCAATACCTTAATCCGATTTCGGTTTCTGTTATTCTCTAATCTACTCTGTTTTTATAAAGATTTCTCCTTTGATAAACAATTGTAGCAAATCTGATTTCCCGTTTTCAACTTCGATGTAGTTGAGATGAATATTTTTGTTTTCTTTATTTGGTTTTATTTGTTGAATGGTATTAGATTTAATTAAAATGACCTTTGTCTGGATTGACCATCAGTATGATAGACATTGCTTGAATATGAAACCAATATATTTCGTATGATTCTTAACATAGGGTAAAGGTATTAATTATGCTTATTTGATTTATTGCTTAGCTGACTAAATCAAATGTTTCTTGTGCCAAAATTCTTCTAATACGTCGATGTTGCCAAATCGTTACAAATTAATTTATTGAATGACAGGACATAGTTTTACATAGCAAAGTGAATTGTTAGTGAAGAGAAAAGAAATAATATATTCCGACATATTTCAAAAGTTATGTGATAAAGTGATATTTAATTGAGAAATAAAAAGGAAAGGAATCCAAGAATGGAACAACAGTCAAAAATCCAACATAAATATTTCTATGAAACATATAAACTAAAATATATAATTCAATTGCAAGCATTCAGAAGTGTGTTGACTACTACTCTCATGCAACTCTATATTCCATCCCCCTTTTCACATCATATGTATTCAAAATTGATTTTCTGCCTTCTCAACCCTGTTGCCACATCAGGATTATATTCATATAGCTTCCCGTATTTCAATCAACTGAAGAAATGTTATAGAGTTACGACCTAAACACAAATAAGTAATTTCGCATACACACACACACATACACAACACACACATTCACTCACCGCATAAATAATGGATGCTCGCATGACACTCAATTAAGACGAAATAAAATAGTCAATTTCGTCAGAAAACAATAATTTATTTAAGATTGAAGTTGTGTGAGTCAATACACGAACTTTCTCATCCCCGATTGTTGATCTACGAAGTGGGATTATGTTAGTGAATGCACCATAAGAAGTTCGACGAAGTTTCTATTAAGTCAAAGGTAATACTATTAATAATTCCCTTTTGGTTAGTTCGGGAGTTTTTAATGGGGGAATATACAAGATCTCATCAATAGGTTTCCAGACATTTACTGTACTAACGAAGCTAAAGCACGCAGAATAAAGCCGCTTGGCACATATTGACCTTGAATTTTGTTCTGCAGGCGAACTAAGTTTTAGCATTCTAGCTGACATCAGTGTTTGGAAAGAAGGTGTGTAGCCTGTGATCGTCGCATGCACTATGACAGAATGTTCAGTAGAGAATCAGCATCAAATTGTGCCAAAAGCTTGGTGATAACTGCTCAGAAGTCTTACGCAAAATTTTCAAAATGTTTTCATCCTTCTGGGCACAATCAAGGAGAATTTATGCAAATGAAATCCGAGTGTCCTTTTTGTCAGCTGAAAGTCGGTTTATCACAAACTTAGCAGATTTACGTTTCCTACTGAAATCGAAAGTGATAATAAACTGAATGGTAACAAATCTGCACATCTTCTGATTATCCTTAGATGGTGATTCGACATTTTCCCCTCATAGCTGGGCGTACATCTGCGATGTTTTTCTAAGTTTTGCTGGTTGTGGGTCTCCCACAACGTTCGTCAATATCTTCGAAACGTCTGAATAACTCATACAGTTACTGCAATGTTGTGTAGGCCTCTGAGGTGGTATCCCTATGACAGCTTTCTCTGTCGTGGTCAATGCAACGATCACACACTACACACCTTCCTTCAAAAGATCTACTATATATGAATATCCATATATATATAAATTAAAAGGGTAAAGGATTATCAATTTATTAATTAATAAATCAATTAACAATTAATAATTTTTACCAAGCCCATCGGTATGAAAGCACCATTATTGGTGGAGAACTTATTTAAAAGCTCATATATATTTATAAACATAATTAAGGGCTCAGCAAATATTTGCTTCACCATATACCGAAGTTCAGAAATAGCAGCTATTTCTGAACTTCGGTATATGATGAAGCAAATATTTTCTGATCCCTTAATTAGGTTTATATATATATATATATATATATATATATATATATATATATATATATATATATATATATATATATATATATATATATATATATATATATATATATATATATATATATACGTATAAGTTAGAGGTATTTCAAACCTGTAAGGGATGTTTAAATCCAAAGGTGCTCCTGATGATCACTGTGTAGGTATAGTCCTTCGTAAAAGGTATACGGTAGCAGTTAATTCAGCAGATAAACCGTAGATTAAATTACATGCAAGAAGTAAATGGGGGAAAAATAACAAGAGGAAGCTGGTTGTTTGTGCTAGTAAGCCATTAATTTAATTAATGAAGACAGAAAAGTGGTAGTAATAGTACATTTACGATCGTTTCTGTTTACCACTTGAAGGGGTAGACATCATCAGATTGCAGAGTCATATGTAGAGGTAAAAAGAGCAACAGGCATAAGATTACATTGGTTATGAGAATAAAGACAAAGAATGGTCAGTCTTACATTATAGTAGATTTCTTGTTTGATAATTATGCTGCGAAGTGGATATAGGATGGAGTTTATATTGATCTGTAGTCCCAACTTTAAGTAAGCGCATATTTTCCACGTGTTTATTCTATATAGACTTTTCACTGGCGGTGTAAAGAAAGAGGCTTAACTCTGACTCATGGAGTAAAGGGAGCTAACTCGATCCGGATTATTCAGTTCGGGGTGACTAAGGAATCAATGTCTTTTGGACGTAAAGTTGTAGGAAGTTCGTAGTAGTGCAGGAAGCCCTGTATAGGCGTAAAATAATTTATTAAGGGTTGTGTAGAACGAGTGGGGGTTGAGAAGTGAATGTTTGCGTGTAAGTGGGACTATTTAGATGAAGATGGTGGCGTGGGATCTGTAAAGGGTCAATCGGTTTTAGCGATACTTGGAAAAGACAAAGAGGGCTATATATAGACAACAGTTTCTGTTCTTATATTTTCTATGGGCTACCCGTTAGACTTTCTAGTTGATCGGTTAAACAGAGATCGCATCGACTGTTAGCAGAATTGTAAGAAGTTGTTTTCGCGTGTATGCGTCATACTAATCTGTATTCTATTTATTGACCTTAAGCTCGCAAATATAGCTACTAAGCCCTGTTGAATTTGCCGTACTCCTATTTCTGAAGCTAGATTGGTGTGCGTTGCACCTAAGCATCATTTGGTTTTTCGTGGTTCGTATATAAGATTTCTATAAAGTTATTTGTGTGTACGTCACATAGGTAAACTACGTTTTTAGTCTTACATCTAATAGAGTATTGGCACTTTCTTCTATTCCTGCAGCCACATAAATTATTAGGTATATCTGTGTTCGTGTTGTGTTTTGGGGAACTATAAGTACTCTAGTCTTTGTCTGTGTTACTAGGAGGAGCTGTGTTACTAGGAGGAGCTGTGTTACTAGGAGGGGTTTTTGTTCTATTAGTCTCTTGGTTGTTATATTTATTGTTCCTAATTTTCCTAGCTTCATAGAATGAAGCGCGTTCTAGCAACACAGACAAAGACCAGAGTAGTAACAAAACTGGCAAAAGAATATTTAAGTGAATTCCAAATGCAGCAAATCCCAGAATTAGACGTACTGGAAACAACTACAGAAAATCTAAGCCTATGAAAACCCGTGCTATAATTGCTGCCTTAGATATTCTTACTGATAAATTGCAAGAAAAATCCTCAATGGCAAATATCCAAAGAGAGCTAATAGTGCCGATGTTGACAAAGCCCTAACCCATCAATAGTTAGTGTTTTCTGGCTTAAAATCAGAAAAAAGGTTTATCATAGTAGCCCAAGATCAATGCCTCCCTGCAAGGAACTGCCGGGCTGACATATTAAAGAACGGCGGTAGTCCAACATGTCGTGTATGTAAACAACAAAATGAAACCATTGGCCGTATTGTCTCCATATGCAGTCTTCTTGCGCCTACAGTGTATCTCAACAGGCGTGATAGAGCAGCACAATATATTCACTGAGCAATTTGTAAAAACCTGGATCTGCCCATGATAAAAACGGGTGGGAACACAAACTACATCCAGTGCTTGAAAATGATCACATCACACTCCTCTATCACTTCACCGCTCATACTGACAGAAAGATACGAATAGGCCAGACATTATTTTGAACGACATCAGACAAAAGTCATGCCTCCTCATTGATATGACTGTCCCAATCGACATAAAAGAATCTGTCAAAACCTACCAAAACCTGAGCAAGTATAAATATCTTGAAATAAAATGTGGCAAAATGTAGAATCTCAAGACTGAAACAGTATCGGTTGTCATAGGTGTCCTAGGAATGATAGCAAAATGGAATGTTTCCTACCTAGATCAAATACCAGGAAACCCCAAAATGTCAGAAACTTAAAAGACAGTGCTTATGGGAATTGCACATATCCTACGTAAATACTGTCTATGTAATCTCAAATTTTAAAACAAACTTACAATTTTTTAATGTTTTCTTAAACATTCTCTAGAACAATACTATGTGTAAAACTAAATATATGATACCCTAAGCATAATACCAACTTGAACTTCTAACTTGTTGTCCCTTGAGGTCTCTGGGTGAGAATTGGAATCAACTTGTGCAAATACAAAGCAAAAGTTAAACATATAATAATAATAATAATAGTAATAATAATAATAATAATAATAATAATAATAATAATAATAATAATAATAGCGCCTACAGAGTATCTCAACAGGCATGATAGAGCTGCACAATATATTCACTGGGTAATATGCAAAAACCTGGACTTGCCCCATGATAATAACTGGTGGGAACACAAACCACCCCCAGTACTTGAAAATGATCACATTGCACACCTCTGGAACTTCACCATTCAAACTGACAGAAAGATAGACGCAAATAGGCCAGACATCATACTGAAAGACTTCAGACAAAAATCATGCCTCCTCATTGATATGACTGTCCCAATCGATATAAACGTATCTGTCAAGACCTACCAAAAACTGAGCAAATATAAAGATCTTGAAATAGAAATTAGCAAAATGTGGAATCTGAAGACGAAAACAATACCTATTGTCATAGGTGCCCTGGGAATGGCAGCGAAACGGGCTGATTACTACCTAGATCAGATTCCAGGAAACCCCAAAATGGCTGAAGTTCAAAAGATAGTGCTCATGGGAACTGCCCATATCCTACGTAAAATACTGTCTATGTGATCTCAAATTTTAAAGCAAACACATAATTTTCTTATGGTTTCTTAAACATTCACTTGAACAAAACTGTACAAATCCAAATATATGGTACCCGAGGCATAACACCTACATGAACTTCTAACTTGTCTCTTGAGGTTTCTGGGTGAGACTTGGATCCAACTTGTACAAATGCAAAACAAAAGTCAAACATAAAATAATAATAATAATAATAATTATAGTATCGAAAAATACCTTAGGAATGAGAACCCAGTTCGAAATTTCCCCAAGACACTTGATGAAGGCTGGAGGGTATATCAGCCGAAACGTTGTATTTACAACAAACAAGATGAGGACAAATATCCATCAAGTGTAAATAATGTACATAATTCCTCATCTCTTAAATATAACCTGTTTTTTTGGTTTTAATACTTTAATTTGGAAACATGGGTGTTTCGTGCAACACCTTAAACAACATAATTTCAGAGATGGGCTACTCCATCTGAAGAACACTCTAAGTGGATTCCACCAGTAAGTACATTCTCCTTTGATCTTGATGCGAGATTCCTATCTCGCGTACATATGGTTCTGATGCATGTGGATGACGAGTAGTCATGATGGGTATATTAGGTTCCGTATATTTGTACCTCCATATAATTGTATATTGAACACAGTTTCACCTTGATTGCATACGATGCTTTCTCACTTATTACTACTACTACTACTACTACTACTACTACTACTACTACTACTGCTGATGATGATGATGAAGATGATGATGATTTTGATGATGATGATAATGATGATGATGATTTTCTGATGAATAGCAAGAAAAAGTGGAAGGCCAAAGCGTACTCAAATAATGCACTCCTTGGAAAAGTTAATATTAAAAGGGGAATCTATCAAGGTGACTCGTTTTCTCTGTCACTATTTGTAATTGAACTAACACCCACAAATAATGCCACTTAGGAAAGTTCAGATGGGTTACCGATGTGGGAAGAAAGGCTCATCATTGAACAACTTCTGTTTATGGATAATCTGAAATTCTTTGGGAAATTTCAAAAAACTAGATAGATTCCTTAACGAAAACAGTCCAGAAGTGTGGTAGGAACATGGATGAGAACATGGATGAGAACATGGATGAACCCGACTGTAGTGGTTATAGATATTTAGGTATTTTAGAGCAGGATGAGGTTCTACACAGAGAAATATAAGTCAAGGTCTGCGAGGCGTATCAAAAAGGGTGAAGATGGCGATGAAATCCAACCTGAATACCGAAAATTTGATTACCGCAATGAATATCTGGGCAGTTGCAGTGGTCAGATACAGTGCATCCATCCTCAAGCGGACTACAGAGGAAATATCAACACTGAATACAAGGAGGAGAAAGTTGATGACGTTGCATGGGGAGCTACATCCCAAACCAAACGTAAACAGGCTGTATAAGGAAAGAAAGAATGGTGGCAAATGACTAATTAGTATAGACCATTGTATAAGGAGTAAAAGGAGAAAGCTTGCCGAGTATTTGATAACTAGTGATGAAAACCCGCTGCAATATGCCAGAAAGACATGGGTGTAAATACAGATGAAACGATGGTCAATGAAGAGTTTAACCAAAGAGCTTAGGATAAGAGAAAAGAAGACAATCTTGAAATGACAATGCATGGGCGGTTTGAAAGGAATACACAGGACAGTAAGGGTAATACAGAATCGTGGGCATCGCTTCAGTGAGGTGATTTGAAGCGCACCACCGAAAGCCTGATGATTGCTGCACAAGACCATGCTCTCGCTACCAATTCAGAGAGCCTTGCATAAAAAGAATACAAGCGCCACCACGATAAAGTGTGTGTGTGTATCTTCATTGGTTCTTATGCCGTAAATACCAATATGAAGTAACAGAGAACTGGTATGAGCATGGACCAAGTAAAGTTATGCAGGAGGACGGAAACATAAAGATGCTCTGGGACTATGATTTTCAGACGGATCGTGTGATCGAACACCGTCGACCGGAGATTGCCATATTGAATAGGAGAGACAAATGTTGTCACATCATTGATGTAGCTATAGCAAATGACATAAATATTGTGAGTAAAGAAGTTGAAAAAAATCACAAACTACTCCGACTTGAAAGTGGAAATGGCAAGATAGTATGGTGGAATGCGGGAGGGTAATGTAAAAGTGATACCAGTGGTGAAAAGTGATACCAGTTGGGCGCAATCCCATTGAAAATTCTAGACTTCTTAAGGCAATTGGAAATTCCACGCATGATTGCAAAAAGCAGCTTTATTGGGCACAGTGCACATCTTAAGGAAAGTATTATGTGTCTGAGGTCTTTGTTGTGACCCAGTACTAAACTGGTACTTATTTTATCGACCCAGAAAGGATGAAAGGCACAGTCGACCTTGGCGGTAGAGAAGTAATAATAATAATGGCTTTCAAGGCTTCTCGTCTTAAATGGTTGGACGTGTTATCATGTACATTGATTTGTCTTGATATAAAAGATGGGATACAGCAAATATTCGGCTCAATATTAAAGATTCACGTTAACTAGTTGAAAACGTCCCTTTATGGCTGACGATATGTGCATATTTGATCACGAGCAATAGTAGTAGGGGAGCCTCAGAGCCATGTGTTGAAAGGAATTCTTTGGAGTTTGGATAATTCACATCTGGAAACATGGGTGTTTCGTTCACTCTCTTTAAACAACCCTTATTCAGGGACCTTTTGAGCGGGGTGGGCTACTCGACCTGAAGAAAATTCTACCTGGGCACCAACTGCAATAGCTACGCAGTTAATCTTGATATAAGATCACCATGTCGCGCACATATTACTGTGATGCATGTGCCTGGTGTATACTTATCAGACGGGTAGTCATGATGGGTACACTGGGCTTCGTATATATTACCCCAGTGTCACATTGATAGCATGCGCTGCTCTCTAATTCAATAATAATAATAATGATAATAATAATAATAATAATAATAATAATGATGATGATGATGATAATGATGATGATGATGATGATGATGATGATGATGATGATGATGATGATAATGATGATGATGATGATGATGATGATGATGATGATGATGATGATGATGATGGTGGTGGTGATGATGATAATCTACAGAAGACAAGAAAGAACATATACCCATATAGAGACACGTATATATGAAAATATATTAATCCGCTTGTGTGTGTACGTGTGTGTATGTAATTATTCATGTATATATATATATATATATATATATATATATATATACATACACATGTATGTATGCATGTATGTGTATATATATAGAGAGAGAAATCGGGACATATTGCATACACACACCCACTCACACACACACACTCACACACACACACACACGTACACTCATGCATTTGTGCATATCACTGTATATGTGTTATTATCGAGTGTGTTTTTATCTCTATGTACATCCATGTATTTGAATTTTTTCTGTTTACTTACGCGTGTCTATGCTTGTGTGCGTAGTTGCATGTGTTTGAGCATGTACCTTTGTGTTTGGTGCGATACTGAATCTATTTACATAGGCCATATGATATCATCGTTCTGAAGATTCTTTAACTTTCGTGCACTCATATTTCTTTTGATTATGCACAAGGTCATATACTTAAAGTGTAAGATCATATAATGCCTTAAGATATTCGTGTGTTTTCAATATCCATTAACTGCATTTACAAATTGACAAATGCTTTGAACTAGGCATTGAACACTGATAACGGATGACACACCGGGTGATATTTTCAAGTAATAATGTTTATTTTTGAATAGCATCACTGATGCTGTCATGGCTCTTTGGTTAATTCTTTCGATCCGCATCAACGATTTTTCCGTTCAACCCTACATCACAACTAAAAATTTATAAGAGAAGGTCAAGAGACGGAAATTGAGTGGAAGTAGATCAGACTTTGTATTTCTCTTAGAAAATACTAATCTTAACTCATCTCTCGGCTTAAAATAATTTCGTAGCTCCACGCTGTTTTTGAATTACACTTCGGTGAATTACAATTTGCTCCAAGTATTTGGGTTCAGTTTCCGTTTTAGAATAGATTTTGCGCTTCAAATAATCTCCAAGGATTTGTAAATCGTTAACTACGGAAATATTACTCACGTAAGAGCCATTTAAGCTGAAGAAATTATGGTCAAATTTTAATATATTTATTCTCTACAAACACACAACAACGACCCCACTCCGCATATTCTTCAATCTTGAGTGTGTCATTATTAAAGACAAGCGTTGGCGATATTTCTTAGTCAACTAGATATCCATTTCAGCATCAAACAACCGATATGAATCAATATATTTCCTATATTCGTCAGTGTCCTTTCTCTGCTAGCTGCAACCTCATGAATGATATGCTTTTGCTACTATTATTCTGTCTTAAAAGTGAAATAAAACTATGTGACTGTCACTTGTAGACATAACCACCTCCCAAGAATACAACGAAATACTATTTAACACGTAATTTGATATGCTTAGTATTTAGTTCTACTAGGATTTTAGCAACCTTCCTCACCAAGCAAGCCTAGTGGTGGAACCTGTTGAGCCGACGAGGAGCCGACCATGCAACAAATTTTACGGGATTCCATGTTACCAGTAATACTCACTAGAGCCCACTGAAATGATCTGACAGCATAACAAAATAATACACATATAATATAACATCTCATACTAAATTACAGAATACTGAATATTTGTTTCAAGCATAACACAGCATAATATGAAAATAAACGTCTATCGCTCTACAATAAACATATACCAATACAAATAAAGTTCAATAACTAGAAACCGAAATAGTCACCCGTTTAATCATGTAGGAATGAAATAGCTAACAATTCAAATACATGCCTTGGCCTTGCATGTTATCTGAAAGCTTTCGCATAAGCCAATATGACTTCATGTTGAATACGTGATTATGAATGCTAAGAAAACTGTTGAAGGATTTCTGAATTAAAACATTGAAAAATATACAGTACTCTTAGGAAAATATAAAAAAATGCTTAATGAAATTTATCAAATTTGACCATATTTTCAACAATCACGCACATATATAAACAGGTACACGCATACACACACACGCTCGCGCGCGCTAGTATAGTTTATGTTACCCTAGTGTTTAATTCCAATCCGTCATGCAAAGATATTCATAGATTTTGTCACAAAAATGATTGATATTACTAATTCTGAACTTCCGCACATTTCTATTTTCCATTTACTCTGACTCAAGCAATTGGAAAATGTATAGTTTATTTCAAAAGCTTTATTCAACATACAGAAGTCTAGCTAAATCTCAAGACTGAAAACCTACGAGACGTATCGTAAGGAAGTCGATCATTACTGTGTTTCTTGACTCAAGAATCTTCAAGCCGAAAGACAATCTTACAGTAATTTCTAGCGTGAGCCTAAAGACACGCGACGAAACATGGCAAGGTTTCTTAACGTGCTTTGTCGATTCTATCGTTTCATAGTTGTTCCCATTATTATATCACAAAAGTCGTTTGATACTTCCATTTATTGACTTGATTAAGAGACCTATCATCAAGAGCATTGCAAGCGTGACATTCTCGTTATTCTGTATATATATATATATATATATATATATATATATATATACAGTATATATTTTAACACATATGAGGAAACCATTCATGGGATTCCTTACGCTAGAAAGAACAGCTGGATTCTAGAACCACAAAATTAGTGATAAAAGCCCGAAAGGAACGAAATGAAAAAATATAAACTTTTACCAACTATTTTCCTGGACCAATTGGTTTCTGACTTTAGTTTAGCAACTTAGATAATTTACTAGGTGAAGTCGTTATCAAAAACTACACCTTAGATTAAAATAAATAAGCTCGAGGCAATCAGTTATATGTTTTTGGATAATTTTTGAATTTTATAAGTTGGCATTTTTTAAATTCCCGTCGAGGAGCTGCACCTGCGCAATGGATTTGAAAAATTAGGATATATAAACGTGAGGCATATAATTGATTGCCTCGTGTTTATATATTTTAATCTAAGGTGTACCTGTTGATAACGACTTCACCTAGTTAATTATCTTATTTGCTAAACTAAAGTCAGAAACCAATTGATCCAGGAAAATAGATGGTAGAAGTTTTTATTTTTTTGATTTCTTTCCTTTCGGGATTTTATTACCGATTAATTCAATTACATCTTTTCCCAGAAACACAAGGCAATGTGACTACTTAAAATATCGTTATTGTAATCATACCACACTTCTAATCGAAATAAGAAATATACTATTTACTGTATAATCTCTTTTTTAAGAAAATGGAAGATCAGTTGAGGGATATATGGCTGCTTATTATAGCTTTTCCTGCAATAGGTAGAAAGAGGTATGCGGATTCATATCGTACCTATACACTTGCTATTTCGCTTTTCCATCGTAAACTCAAGTCATGCTCGTAGTGTTTTCGGTACATTGAGTGAGTTATCTTTTTTTTTCTTTCTTTCACTGTACCGTGATTATTCATCCTAATATAGTGAATAGTATTTCGGTATATTAAATATATGTAAATCAATTATGACTGCTTTTTGTTTTTGTCACGTTTTATCGCCATTTTTACTTTAACTATAAACATGTTACTAGCAATTAATGTCATTGTGTACATATTTTCATATGTTTCTTTGCTGGTCTTTCCTTAGGCTGAGCAAAATACATCATATCCTAATCCTATTTGACAATATTCTTTGATGGTTTCCTTCTAATTCTCAGTCTGCGTGAACACATATACCAGCATATTTCAGAGTAGAGAATATTATCATAGCTGAGAAAATAGTTTAGTGCAAGATTTGAGCCACAATTTTCATGCACTCATTCTATGTGTATTTTCCAGAAGATGAAAACTATTTGGAATTTATTATATCTAACTACATGCTTTCTTTTGCACATATAAGACACACACACACACATATATATATATGTATATATATATATATATATATATATATATATATATATATATATATATATATAGAGAGAGAGAGAGAGAGAGAGAGAGAGAGAAAGAGAGAGAGAGAGAGAGAGAGAGACACACACACAAAGAGGGGGAGGGATAGATAGATAGATAAATAAATAGATAGATAGATAGATAGATAGATAGACAGATATACATAAAATTTGTGGGGCATACACATGTATATGCACCAACACATATACGCACACTTACACACCCAGACACACACACATGCGGGCACACATGATGTCTCTGTTAATTATATTTACTTCTTCCTTACAAATACCTGTAACCTCGATTGCGTCTTTGTATAACTGCCGGGAATAATTGGTTGTGCTGCAATCAGAGTTTCTGTAATTTCCTCTAGTTCAAAGCATTTTAGCAATCGTTGATTTTCTTATTTCTTTACTTCATCACCCTCCAGTTTGCAGAATACAGATCAAGAGAGATATCACTCTCAATTTGTTTTCGTGTGCTATATTTTGGAGATAGTTTATGATTTTTATCATTTTTCTGAGCTTTACTTCTGTTTTTGATTCCTTATCACGTCGATTTTTCTCAGTATATTTTCACCTTTAGTTTCTAATTTACTCTATGTAACATACAGTGAAACATTTCTACTTGTTATTTGTTTATTTGCACAATTATATTAATCAATGTCTCTTTCTTGTTTGTAGTTATTTTTTGATATTCCTCTGTTATTACCTAGCAATATTTTTTTTAATATTTCTTTCAAGTTCCTGCTTCTCTGTAAGAATGTTACGGCTATGTTATATCAGTTTTAAGCTGGTCGGTTTGGATACAGTGAATAGTTTGATGGTTATCCTAAGATCTTTGAATCATTTAACTTCCCAGTTCTTACAACTTCCACAGTTTATATATTTATAGCTACACTATTTTTGGCATTAACTGCGTTGTTTTTTTAAATATTAATCTGACACTTCAATATTTCCAGTTTTCGCCTTCCAATACATGGGTTTTTCTTTAGCAAGTTTATCTACTTCTATATACTTAGGCCCGAATTTTCTACTTTCAATGTATAAGTCTAATTCTATTTCTAAAGTAATTTCCTTCTTTTTGTAGCAGCTTCATGTGTCTTTTTAAGCTTGTACTGAAGGTCATGGATGATAACCTGATACGTAATTCGTATCGGTTGGTTATATTCTAAGGAATTTAGTTTCAAATCACAGAGAAGAGTTTTTACCATTGCCCATTATTTTTACGTTCAGTTATTCCTTCGTGCGAATTTGTTAACGTAGTTGGATCTACTTAAACGTGTATTGGAAATAGATAGTTTACCTGAAACCTTTTTTAACATTGAGATGAGACTGCTTTTAGCATATTTTTTTTTATCTTGCATTATTTCTTTCCAAATTTTATGCGAGTGCTCTTCTTTGTATTCTGGCAGTTTTGTATTTACACGCGTGATTCCAACATCAAATCGTTATAGAGATTAAAGCAACATACTTTCAGAATCCAAAACATATTGGTAATTTTGTTGCTCAAATTGCGTTGTTTAAATATGGTTCAATTCACCAAAATAGCCCTTTAGAACTGTTTTGGTTGTCATTTTGTTTCTCGTATACAATTGTATTTACCAGAAGAGGTGCTAACTGCAGGGACGTATGTGAGGTTTTTATATATTAGTTGCATATTGCTGGTTATTGTCTGTAGTGGCTTTTGTATTTCGGAATATATATATAATCATTCCTGTGGTAACCAGCTGCTTGATTTTTTTCCTGTATAATGTTTTAGCATTTTAGCCAAAAATTGAAGTCTATATTATCTGAATATTATCACTTCTTAAGGTAGGCGCATGATTATTCCTGATCTATAGATAAGGACTTATAGAAATGTGTATTTCATATATGTTTTCCCATATTTTACATCGTTATTTTCATTTGTATTTTCGTTTTATATAAATATAATTACTTGGTAGATTGGTTGGGGAATCTCATCTCAATCCTTATAAGAGCACTTTTGATGCATATAACATAATGTTACTGTAATACTCAAGCTTAATATTTTGGTATGATCTTCGGAATTTATCTTTCTACATAATGTCTCAATGAAAGTGCACATTTTCAAATTCTCACGTTATGTGCCGTCACTACTGCAATGTTTGTGAATTAGCTGTTTGATCTGTGTATGTTCACGTGAAGTTTTGAAAATAATGTTTTCTACACTAGGAACGGCCCGAAATCTTGGGGGAGTGGGGCGGTCGATTAGATGGACCCCAGTGGCGACTGGTACTTATTTAATCGACCACGAAATGATGAAAGGAAAAGTCGACCTCAGCGGAATTTCAAATCAGAAACTAAAGACAGACGGAATACCGCTAAGCATTTCGCCCGGCGTGCTAATGTTTTTTAAAAATTTCTTTACTGTCCACAAGGGGCTACACACAGACGGGATAAATAAGGACAGACAAACAGATTAAGGCGATTATATCGACCCCAGTGCCTAACTGGTACTTATTTAATCTACCGCGAAAGGATGAAAGGCGAAGTCGACCTCGGCGGAATTTGAACTCAGAACGTAACAGCAGACGAAATACCGCTAAGCATTTCGCCCGGCGTTCTATCGTTTCTGCTAGCTCGCCGCCTTGAAGTTTTGAAAATAATGTCTAGTCGAAATATTGCTATATTATCCATTAGATAGTTCTTATTTTTATGTGAGACGGCGTAATTCTACACAAGGCCTAGAGTAGAAAAGAAAAAATGCATCAGCTTTTTTCTTCACATATTTATTCTGGGAAAAAATTATTGAATGCCCTTCTATTTATAATACAGTTGTGGTATTTGAGGGTAATTTGGTCCTCTTTACAAAAATGGATAGGCTACTTAACGTCTGTTTTCAGTGGTAGAACATAATTGTTCAACTCTACAATGTAAGCGGATCTATACTTCCTTTCAGGATTTTACTGCATGCGAGATGTATTTCCATATGATCTATTGTTTAAGTATGTATAATTTTTCTTCTTGCAATGACCTATTATTTTCGTTCCTGTTTCCTTATTTGTCTTATTTGCATACTTATGTTCTTTGCGTTGCCGTTATTCTTATGATATAGATTTTAGTTTTACGAAAACATTATACGCGCGCGCGTGTATGTCAGTTCATATTTTGTTACTTTCATCGCTGCCAATAAATTTCTGAATTTGTGAGTGACTGTTGTAGATTAAAATATTTTATTTTGTTATAAATTTTGTCAAAGATATAACATTTTTTACGTCTGAGATATATTTGTATTTATTTGTATAAATCCATATATTTTTTTTCTATTTTGGGTTACATACCTCATGGAGGTAAAGTGGAGTCCTTTTTCAAGACATGAAGAGTCTGTCAATTTCTTTTTTTTAAAGGAGTAGTATTTTTACAACCATAGTATTTTGGATATACATGTGGTTTATTCTCAATAATACAGGTTGCGACTTGTGAGAGATTTTAGTTGCAATCTGTGACAGGAAAAGAACAATAACTCAAAATTGGTCGCTAAACTCACGTGCGGTTGCTGATTTATGACTGTATATAGTGTATATATATATGTCATTAGTAGTAATTGTATAGAGTATTGCTTGCAGGTTTATTTCATATAGACTGGCACATTCTTCACAAAGAATATGTTTCTGCAGCAGAAGTGTTTATATTTTTGATGCAGCAGATAATTACCAGAGTATCAATAAAATTATCTGTTAGCTATTTCTTCGTGTGAATTTGCTTTAATAATGCTGCAAGCGACAAGGCTTTCTAATATTAAGATTGTCTGAAATTCTTTGATGTATCTACAAGTAGGCGCAGACGAAGTAAAGCTGCATCCACAGAGACTGTATGCATATGATTCTCCCGATATATATTCAAACAAAGAGTCCATTGAGCCTGTATATATATATATATATATATATATATATATATATATATATATATAGGAGAGTTTATATATATGTATGTATGTATGTATGAATGTATGTATGTATGCATGTATGTATGTATGCATGTATGTATGTATGTATGTATGTATGTATGTATGTATGTACATTCGTGTGTATGTATTAGATATATTGTATGTATGAATGTATATTCATGTACCAGATGTAACACAAACTGCACAGATTAATGTAACTATTAGATCATCATCCTTAAACCTATTCCAATACAAT